>NW_026622786.1:44233241-44534871 GCF_023065955.2 Ursus arctos | reverse complement strand
AAAGTTCCCTGCTGTTTGCTTTCATTATTTTTGCAACACTCATTTTAACGTACAAGTAAAAATGCAGTAAAGATGAATTGCTTGATACCCATTACTTTATGTTTATTAAGCACAACAGCAAAACAAAAATCCCATCGATTTAACTTTTTTTTGGTTCTTTTTGTTTTTTGCTTTTGTGATTTTTTTTTTTGATACTTGCCTAACATGCATGTAGTATAAATATAGTTAACAGGGAAATAACTGGAGATGATGACTAGCTTTGTTTAATGTCTTACAAAATTTTCATGAACAAGCCAAGCATAATTGTAGAGTGCATGTATTAAGTTCATGTAAGTTGAATAAAGGCTCGTGAATGGAATTTTCAACTACTTGCTCTATAGTTTTTTATGTAAATTAGTCCTTTGGTTCTGAAACTTCTCTAAAAGAAATTGTACATTTTTAGAAATTTATTCCTTATTCTCTCTTGGCAGCTAATGGGCTCTTATCAAGTTTAAATACAAAGTTATTGTAATAACAACAACAACAACAAGGTATAAACTTCTCAGGACAAAGAGAACAGGAAAGTTTTGAAAGATAGAAAAAAGATGAAACAAATAGCAACTGGCTCAGTAAGTCAGAGAAAGTTAAAGCCCAACTACCTAGAAAGGGAAATGCCAATGAAAAACCAACACATTTGTTCTACTAAACTCTAGAAAGATTCAGGAATTAGAGGTACTAGGTGACTTTGAAGACTAAAGGGTGAGATAGGGTGAACACAAGAGGATTGATTTTTGAGTCTGTAATGGGAGCATTCAGAGTTTAGATGTCCTCTCCCAGCCTACATCCTCTGCCACCAAGAAAAAATAAGACATTACTGTAGGTGGAGATTGACTCAGAAAGGCTCCAGTTTGGGGAACATTATGAGAAAAACATGCAATCCAGGATATAGGAAGTCTAAAACAAAAGAAAGTATCACCAGGATAGGGATGAAGACAGATCTCAAGAAAACTATGGTATAGTTGATTTAGAAAGCAGTCAGTTGTATTGGATTGGGAAAATGGAGAATTCAGGAGAGATGTTTTTAAGGGAAAAAAGTGGAACTTATCTATTACCTGTGAGGTTTGACAATAACAAGAGGAGCTTCAGTGCTTGGAAAGAAAGCTTGGGCTGAATGAGCAACACGTGCAAAGAAAACTAAGCAAAAATAAACAACATGATAGCTGCCTCCAGGAGAAACAGTGAGTTGTTTTATTAAATGCAACAGATTATTATATGTGGATCAACTGTGATCAAATTTATACAGTCCTAATAATTAAATATAAAATTATGTAACCAATAAATTAGGAGAACGAAAGTAGGAAAAATTTTAGTCACAAAGTATAATAAAGTTAAAGCCTGAATTCCATAGTAAAAATCAATAGCTAATATATAAAGTCAATATATTGAGAAATTAAATCAATATAAATATCTAAATCAATATGATGGAGGTGCCTGGGTGGCACAGTAGGTTAAACATCTGCCTTCAGCTCAGGTCATGATCCCAGGATCCTGGGACTGAGCCCCATGTCAGGCTCCCTGCTCAGCTGGGAGCCGGCTTCTCCCTCTCCCTTTGCTCCTACCCCCTGTTCATGTGCTCTCTCTCTCAAATACATAAAATCTTTAAAAAATAAATCAATATGGTAAATATCAAAATCAATATAATATCTAAAATTGAAAAATAAAAAATTTACAGGATATATGCTATTTGGATAAATAGTTCTTAATACAATTCCTGAAAAAGGAGCTCACAAATACAAAATACAAAATGAAAACCAAAAAAGCAGCAAAAAGAGTAAAATTGCCTCTAAGGAGCAGGAACTGGGGAGCAAAAGATACTGAAAACAAGGAAGGAATGCTCTTTTTCATCATAAATCAGGTAACCATATATCCCATTTTTCTCAGAAATGTCCTGTTTTATTCCTGTTTTCCCAGTGTCCTATCCAGTTAGCAAGCCTTTTTCATTTTCTAAAGTGCGTGACAAATTAAATGTTCAACCTAATTACAAGATTTATAGAATTACTTTACTTCTAAACTATACACATTTATTACTATTATAAATAAAAAATTTTAAGTGCGGCTTTGAGTTGAAGTTGAAATAAGTAGGTTTATGTACTATTTATGCCTCCTAATACTTGATGATTAGTGGCTAGTTCTGTAACCTCTCTGTGCCTTCTTTTGTATCGCATCTACAAAGTAAGGATTATAAAAATTACCATCACATAGATTTGTTATAAAGATTGAATAGGCCACTTTGCACAGTGTTTTGCACTTACCTGATGCTCAATAAACATATTATTGTGTTAAATGTCTATGAAATTTGAGTTGATTCAGAATGAATCTATTTCCTCATAGTGGATTCTCATCTAGGCCTTGAATGTTATAATTGAAAATTAGTGAAAAGTTTAAAGTTACATTCCTTTTTCTTAAATCAATGGAACATATTGAATAGGCTGTCTGCATGATTGTTTGAAGAAAAGACCAAATTTGGAACTTTTGATTACAAAGTAAAGAGCCAATAAAACTACAGCCATTTAGTTCATGTTTTTTTAAATCTTCAGATCATAATTGGAAAAATAAATACGTCGCTTGTTTTCAGATCATAATTTTCCCTATATATTTGTCTATTAATTTTCATTTACTACTTGGGAGTACTTTTTGGACAAATAACTGTGTATAATCACAGACGTCTAGCTATTTTGGAAGTCTGGCTGACTTTCCACATGCTATGGGATCCTGGGAATACAGCACCATAAGGGATCTACAGTCTATGAGGTAATCAGACATGTAAACAGTCTCAAGAAAATCCATCTAAATGCCCTAGGCAATGTTTCCAACATTATTTCATGAGCCTCCTATCAAGAGCTAGCACTTTTTTATAGGTCAAATGAAGATTAAATAGGTCATTTTTGTAACGTTGGTTAGAGGACTTTTGTAACATCACCCAATATCCTTATGGTTATTTCAATAAATTGCTTAATTTAAAGATAATGTTTAATTAAGCTGCTCCTGTGCTTTAAACCTTACATTCTAATTTTTTATGTTCCAGTTTCCCAAATTTTATTCATTTGAAGTCTCACTTCCCCATAGTCTTTTGCAGGAATTCCAGTTTATACAAATCTCCCTTCCTTGAACTCAACTACCATTTTAATAGTTGGGGATTTTTTTTTTTTTTTGGTTGTATAATAGATTCTTTCAAACTTTTTCCAGTTTTATTGAAGCACAACTTACAAATAAAGTTGTAATATAACTGAAGTATACAACGTAATGATTTGATATATGTATATATTAGGAAACAACTTTCACAATCAAGTTAATTAACACATGCACCATTTCACATAGTTACCTTTTTTTTTTTGGTACAATTTTTTTTTCTTTTTTTTTAAGATTTATTTATTCATTTGAGAGAGAGAGAGAGCGAGCACGGGGCAGGGAGGGTCAAAGGGAGAGAGAGAGAGAAACTTCAGCAGACTCTGTGCTCAATGCTAACTGAAGCAGGGCTTGATCTCATGACCCTGAGATCATAACCTGAGCAGAAACCAAGAGCTGGACGCTTAACAGACTGTGCCAACCAGATGCTCCTTGGTACAAATTCTTAAGATCTATTCTCTTTTAGCAGATTTCAATGATACAAAAAGTATTATTAAATACAGTCACTACACTATCAATTGGATCCTCAGGACTTATTCATCTTATAACTGCAAGTTTGTGCCCTTTTACCAACCTCTCCCTAGTTCCCCCACCCTTCAGCCCCTGGCAACCCCAATTCTTATCCCCTGTTTCTTCAAGTTTGACTTTTTTTTTAGGTTCTACATATAAGTGACACCATGCAATATTTCTCTTGTTATAATATAATATATATAATAAACATAAATATATAGTATACATAATATAATAAACAATATTTGGTTTATTTCACTTAGCATATAATGCCCTTCAGATTCAACCATATCCCAAATGGCAGTGTTCTTTTTAGAGCCTGAATAATAACCCATTGTGACACATACACAGCACACTGACAATTTTTTTATTCTGACTTCAGTCTTTCTTTAAAAGTTTTATATATATGATTTTAATTTTAATTTTAATCTAATGTCAGTGGCCTTGTGTTCATAGCATAAACATAAAATAATGCAACTTTATTTTTGAACAAGCATTCAAAAACTTAATACTCACAGATGAAAGTTATGTTCTTTAGTCATGTTGGGATTCAGTCCCTGTTCAATATTGTTGCCATTTTTAGTACTATACAACCTATAATACATTCTTTTGTATAGTGACAGTAATAATGAATTTTCTTTCTCTGAAGATGAAATTTATTTTGCAAATCAGCAGTTATTTGTCACTGAATCTAGCACCAAAGCAAATAAGTAGAGTAGTATTCAGACTGTCTTATAACTTAAATAGTTTTGAATATAATTCCTGAAATAGGAGCTCCTCAATTTTTTTAAATGTAGTAAGCTTAAGTCTACTATTGTTTTTGACATTGTCGTAGTCCTTACTTATTTTTATATATCATTTTAGGATTGTTTATTTGGTTTTAGTCTCGTATCCCCCCCTACACTTCTCAGTATTATGTAAAATGAAGACACATGATGGGCACTCAACCAATGTCTATAATATTGAAACTTCTCTGCCCTTCGTTCTGCAGGAGGCAACCAGCAATCAGAAAGAGACATAATAAAAACCACCTGGGCAACTCCAACCAACTCAGAGCCCCCAGACTGAAATTAGTGGTTCCATTTCCATCAAAAAATTCTGTTTGTTTCTTTTCTTCCATTTTTAGAAGCAAAGACACCCATTCAAATACCTGGGGAAAAAAAATTCTAGACAGGTCTGGGTTTCCAGTTCCAGAAAACTAAGATAGAGCTGCTGGAATATTACGCCCAAATTCTCTTGGCTTTACCTCCTATACAAATAAATCCATCCACTGCTGTGCTTGGCGAGGTGACAAAAACAGCTGCAGGGGAGGCAAAACCTCTCATGGCACAGGCTCTGGGCCGATTTCCTTCGTTAAGGACTCTCATCTTTCTAGCACGTGGGCCCTCTCGGCTGACAGGACAAAGCAAGGCAGCAGTGGGTGGAAGGAGAGGAGAGTCAGGCTCACTGACCCTTGATTGAGCTTGGCTTCCTGGCTTCCAGCTGTCCCCAACTTCTGTAAGATGCTAACCTTTTCTACTCTTGCCCCAGAGATTCCTGTGGAATGGTAGAGTTCCTGAGCCACAGTCCTACAGATGAGAAGAGATGTTACAGGCTCAAATAACTCAGAGATGGGGGGGGGGGGAGGGAGGAAGAGAAGGGAAAGAGAAGAAAAAGAGGTCAAGAAAAATGAAAAGAAAAAGAATCAGATAAAAGAGGCTATAAAGGACAGATCTGAGATCAGGTAACTAGAAATGAGGTAGGTGTGTGTGTGTGTGTGTATGTGTGTGTGTGTGTGTGTGTGTGTGTGTGTGTGTGTGTGTGTTTTAATTGGGAAAATGTCTGAAAATTCTGGAGAATTCTGCCAGTCACAAGAAGATTTTTCCAACCATCTTTTATTCTCAGCTACTCTCAGGGTAATGTGTCCACACCTGTGCCTACATTAGGGCTTAAGAGCACAGACTTTGGAGCCAGATTTCCCTAGATCTACTATTTCCCAGACTTATGACAATTATTTAATACCTCTGTTTATAAGTTTCCTCCTCTGTAAAATGGGGATGCTTACAGTGCCTACCAAATAGATTATGAAAACTAAAAAGATTAATACAGGTGTTTTCTGCAGTATATGACATATAGTGCACACTCAAATTTCCTTTTGACTGTACCAATGAATAGCTTCTGACCATTAAGTCACTTGGTGGAGGCGACCCTACTCACCAGGCATATTCATTTGTTTATACATATTCATTATAAGTATTTATTTATAAGTATTGCTCACTTTTGCTATCTTGAAATACCTGGGTTTACCTCTTTATCTCAACCTATCTTTAAGCACTATCAGTTTCACAAATACTTACTGAACCTCCTCCATGTAACCATTCCTGATCTCACCTGTGAACTCTTACAACATTTAACATCTGTAAGTTTGACACTTAGTGGTTCACATACCAGCATAACATACACAGTATCTTTCGTAAAGCAGCGACAGTTCACTGGTAATAGCTACTGATTAGCTTCTCACAGCTTGCCTTGTATTAGGAAGGGAAAAAGAGAATGGTCAAAGAATATATGTAGTGACTCCACGCCAAAGTATTTCTTATGTCTTTGTCCAATGCAAATTATACAGGTCTCCAGTGCTGAAAGACCCTCCCTTTTTTGAGAATCTCTTGAGGTATGAATGAACTCTCTGAATGGTGGTGGGAAAAGGACTAAGTGATCTGGTACAAGTTGCTGAGGAAGGCAGAAATATCCAGAATAACTCAACTGTATCCTTAGTCTGTAATTATAACTTAAAAGATGTCACCAAATGGGCTTTGAAGTCAGAACAGGGGTTCTTCCTTGGCCTTCTATTTACTAGCTGCACAATTCTGGAAAATTTATGAAGCTATATATATACTTTCCTCACCTGTAAAGTTAGGGTAACAATATCTTCTTCATAAGGTAGCTGTGACTTTTGAAGAACTTACTACGGTGCCTGGTCAAGTATGCATTCTACAAATGTCATTTCCTCTTTCCAAGGGTCAGTCGAGGCAGAAAACACCAAACCATTCTTGAACCAAGTTATGTCAACTATTCTATAGTTAGTTTTTCACAGTGTGTCTTTGTAAATTCAAAGAGCCACAAAAGTCACATTAGTCATAGCTGTGACTAAATTAGATAATATTCTGAAGGATCATGGTCCCAAGAGCATATTATCTCAGCAGGCAGAATTAAAAATCACACCCACAATAGGTTGGAGGAATAAAAGAAATAGGTCACAAATAGCTTTATTTTCTCTTTTTAAGCTGTTGTCATAGTTTGTTTGCTTACTTGATTTTTAGTTGTTTGCCAAGCCTTCAATGAGTTTGGTCAATTTTCATCTGTTCCTTTTTGCTGTAAGTGTGTCTTAAGTATAATGGAAGAGAAATTAAAAATTTGAAGTTCTAAAACATATTTTTCTAATGGGAGGTTCTTTCTGAGCTGGAATTTATTTCTCACGTCATTTATTGCAAGACACTTGTGAACTAGAGAAACACAAGAAACTCTTTAAATACAGTGTTAATGTTTCCTGTGGAAATACTATTCATTATAACTTTCTGTTAGAAAGCTAATACTTTATCATCCAAAATGAGGGTGGTATATGCATGGTCTTTTCCATCTGTAGATGGACTAAGTTAATACTTGTGGTCAAACTTAGAGAAAACTGTGTTTAATAAAACTAGTAAGTTTCAAGATATGTGAAAGTCAGTGCATGGCCAGCACAGCCCTGTAATCAGACTGACAAGTATGAACCCTATAGCCAGAGTGGTCAATGCGAGCAAAATAAAATGGTTAAATGATTGAGACTGCGGCCAGGCAAAGGTCCCTTAGAAGCGACCTGTGATCTATGCTTACGGGGTATGTATCTGAAAAAGATACAACCTTGACAGTGGAAGGGAATGAAAAGGGATCTATAAACATAATGCATAAATGTGTGGATACTGAGACAAATGAAAGAAGCATAGTAAATGTGGGCCAGAAACAAGAGCAGCCACACAAGTGCTGCAGGAACAGAAAAGACTCAGAGAAGTGTTGGCCCTATAAGAAGAGAACTTTCACTCACCCATTCATTCATTCATTCATTCATTCACCAAATATGTATTGAGCACCACCCTTGTGTTAATGTAAATAAGGCTACAGAGATGAAAAGACAATCCCTCAATGATGTACTATATGGTGACTAACATAACAATAAAAAATAAAAAAAGAAAAAAGAAAAGACAATCCTTGCCTACAGTGAGGAGAGAAACACATCTAGTGTGGATTAGAAGGAAGGAACCCTAGTCTGCCTAGGCTAACGTTGTATTTTTACAGACACTAGATGTCTAAGGAGTTTTCTTGGCAGACAATAGAGAGGTGGGCTCTAGCAAGAAAGAACAATATGTTCACAGTTTCAAAAATGTAAAAACGTCATCGATTTGAGGAGAACTTAAGTTGGTACATAATGGCTAGAATATGATAGTCAGAGGAGTTATAGTAGATATTAAGGCTAGACTGAAACATAAGGGCTATAATCTGAAGAGCCTTAAAGGCCAAGCAGAGAAGTTTAGGTTTTATTCTATAGGTATTGAGGAACAATTAAAATTTTCAAGCAGAGGAGCAATAAGATCAGATTTTTATGGTAGAAATGTCATTCTGGTAGAAGTGGACATAAAAAAAGAACAAGGAGGCCAACAAGGAGGTTATAACAATAGTAGAGGGATGCTAGGTATACAAATGTTGAGTTGAACCCAATAAAAAGTAGAGGGATGAGGATGAAAAAGATAGATTTTAGGCAACAGATGATAGTGTATATGTGTAAAGGAGAGTGAAGGATCTACAAAAAAGTCCACATTTTAGGCATGGGCGAATGGTGGCAGCTGGGGCTGTTCCCCAAAGTAGGAAATACTGGAGAAAATGCAGGTTTCAGGAAAGGCAATGTACAAGTTTAATTTTCAATACACTGTATTTACATGCTTTTGTGACAACTAAGTGGAAAGGGCATATAATTAGGTCTATGCAAAAATAAATCTATAAGCCCCCTATATGATACAGAGAGGGGTGAGAATTGAAGGGAACCAGATAATGAAGATACTAAGGATTGAAAAGAGGATAGAAATAGATTTATCTATACAAAGTCAGAGTTCTTACTAAAAATGAAACAAAACAAAATGAACAAACAAAAACAAAATTCACTAAATGCACTCTGACTAGATAACACTGACGGGGGACTTTATAGGTTATTAGGTGAAGGATGCTCAAGGCTGAAGAACAAAGCCTGCCAGTTTCTCCATCAAACTCAACCACCACATGGAACTTGACTCTACTGCAATCACTGGTACCACCATTGCCAGTGCTACTCATGCCTCCGAAACACAACCCTACAAATACTAGAAAATCGTCACCACTCCTGCTCCTACCACTTCACCAGCAAAACTGGAAACTTCATTTACAGCATTTTCACCAAAGAGCCTAAATCAAAGGTAACAAGCGCAAGGGAAACTTGGAATTTGAGTTGTGACATATCCCTCGGGGAAGAGGGAAAAAAGGGGCTCAATCTGGACCAAAACGAACAATAGAATAAATGCTTCAGAGACAGAACAAAGGGATTGCATCTCCAAGACTAGAAAGCGATTTTTAACTCTATGGAGAGGAATTAGTGAATATAACAATAAAAACAATCTATTCAATCTATTCAATTTGATTCAATCTAATCAAATCTATTATTAGTTTAGCAACTATTACATGCCACACACTGTATATACACTACTTCTAAACTTCATAATAACCCTCTATGGCAGGTATTACTATCTCCATGTTATAAACGACAAAACAAGAATCCAGATGTGAAATAACCAGTCTCACAGAGCAAGTACAGGAGTTCAAGGCTTGAGTGCAAGTCAGCCTAATTCCTTACCCTCCCCATGCTCTTCTTTCAAATGCTATCAACATACAATACCTATAGTTAGGTAAGCATTTCTCTATGAGTAGTATAATAAATTTATTTATACTTTAACCATTAATTTTTGTTTTTTTTTTCTGAATAATTGCTTTGATTCTAAAAACCACAGTCAATGACATCTGTCTCAGGTACTGCTGTAAAAATGTCTAAGCCCAAGTGAATGCTAATGAACAAGAAGTCAACAAATGTTACCCTGGCTACAGGGTACAGAATGTTACACAGGTGACTCTAGACATGGAGGAACATGGAGATTTGGCCTAGGAAGGCTATGGATGTACATCCTGCAATAAATGGGAACACTGGATCAGGCCATCATCCCACCCTTTCGTTCTCCTACAACAAAGAAGGTTTTTTAATATAGGGAAGTGTTGAATACATGGTTTTTTAATACATGGAAGTGTTGAAACACTATGTTATACACCCAAATCTAATATAACACTGTATGTTAACTACCCTGGAATTAAAATTAAAAAAAATAAAAGCATACCAGAGTAATATATTTAAAAGGTAAATTGGATCATGTGACTCCCTACTTAAATCCCTTCCATTGCTTTTTTAAAAAGAATCCAAACTCCTTGCCACAGTGAAAAAGGCCCTGCATGATCTGGCTCCTGCTGACCTCCCTAACCTCTTCTGGTATCCCACCATGCTTTAGCTATATAGGTCTCCTTCTGATTTCTCAAATGCAGCAGGCCCTTCCCCACTCTAGGCTTTTATACTTATTGTCCCCCCGCTTAGAGTGCTCTTATCCACTTCTCAGCATGGCTGCCTTTTTCTTAGCCTTTGGGATTCATCTCAGATGCTGCCTGCTCAAAAAGCCCTTTCCTTATCACCTTATCCCTAATGATCTACTCCGTGTCCCTTAGACATTTCTTACACTCTCCATCACTTAGACATTTCAGCAATACCTGGATGTTTCTCCTGCAGTACATATCTCAATAGATTTATTTGTGTGTTTATCCATTTATCGTCTGTCTCACCAAGTAGAACATGGATCCATGAGGACAGGGATATCATGTGTTTCTACTGCTGTATCCTCAGTATGCCTGGCAGGTAGCTGTTACTCAATAAAGTTTAACTCATGGAATAAATGAAGCAGTGGTGGAATAGGATCAGTGTGGCCTGTGCCATCCACCCTTCCTTAAAGTTTTATAGCTTTTTCTTTAAAGATTTTATTTATTCATTTGACAGAGTCAGAGAGAGAGGGAACACAAGCAGGGGGAGTGGGAGAGGGAGAAGGAGGCTTCCTGCCGAAGCGGGGCTCGATCCCAAGGTCCTGGGATCATGACCTGAGCCGAAGGCAGACATTTAATGACTGAGCCACCCAGGCGCCCGAGTTTTATAGCTTTTTATTCCATGTCACAGCTTGTTGTCCTAGTCATATATAACAAATTCTCTTATAGATCTTGGTCGGTTTTTAAGCCCAGCTTTTCCAATCAACAAGAACATCTGTACCTGGTTTGACTCCCTTTTCTTCAAGGCTTTCACCTCAAAAGCTACTGAGTCCCTATGCCATCCTCAGTTGTTCAGAGAATTGGAAGCTTATTCTATGGCCCATCCTTTATGCCAGCTAGAATGTAATGCAATCTGTGATGTGATCTCTTACTTCAAGGTGGCTATTGTTAGTCATTAGCAAAGCAGTAAGTCTTACCCAAAGTCATGGCATACGTGGCCTTGGTGCCAGAAATATGTCTCAGGAATACTGAGGAATGATTTTAGAGGCTCCTGAAAGCCATAGATTTGGGAGTACCTTGTTTATTTATTCTGAATAAATTCGTTCCTTAGGATATGAAATTATCTAACAATGAAAATAAAGATTTATTCATATAGGTAAGGATTTTTTTTTCAATAGCTGGGCAAGGAAATTCCATTTCCTAAGTCCCACTCCCTTAAAAATTAACCACTGTGCCCACAATACCAGCTGTGAAAATTCCTATCAGGTAATTATAGCTTTAAAAACAAAAACAAAAACAAAAACAAAAACAAAAAACCTCAAATGTGATGAGAGAGTGGCTAAACAGTGCAGAGCAGAGATTGGCGAGTGTTTGAGCATTCTTGTGCATGTGCTTAAAGGCACTAGGGACCTTGCTTTTCATGTAGTATAAAGCTTATTTCCAAAATAATTTCTTTAATTGTACTTCTACGTGAAGGGATAAATTCTATTTGATAAATGATCTTCTTGTGCAAAAATCCCGGGATAGGTATTCAATATCGTATAACACTCACTCTCACTCTCATGGCACGCACTCTTTCCAAAATAGACTAAAACAGTATTTGAAGGAAACACTTCCTCATCATGGCTAAGAGTGATTTTAAAATGGCTATCAGACAACTGAAATCTCTCCTTTCCAAAGAAACTCAGGTTTTCTGCATTAATCTATATGATAAACACTAAAAGTTAATGAGAGGCTACATGTTCTTCAAATACATACAATCCACATTTTTACTGAAGTATGTTTGTAGTGGATAACAAGTGTTATATATTTTACTGTTAAAATATACAAAAATGATTTCCAGTGCTGTCACTCCAAAACATTCCTGTCCTTAGTCTAGCTTCTGTGAAAACCCAACATATACCTCGTCTAAAAACTAAAAAATCCCCTAAGGCCTTTTGTTCCTCAACCCCCACATGTCCCCAATCATTTACTGACCCCTTAATCTTCCAAATGCAGTTGCAATTCTGAGCAGAGTGTGTGTGTGTGTGTGTGTGTGTGTGTGTGTGTGTGTGTGTGTGTGTGGTGTCTGGCTGGATAATGATGAGCTAAGCTTAATTACATCATTAGGCAGGAGGCTGCAGATCTCCTGCTGCCTTAAGGGACTGATTGGAATTTTAAAATATTATTTTCACTTAGTGGAATCTAAATTAAATAAATAAGTTCCATTAAAAAGAATGGTGGTATATTTGCTGTTGATTTTTGTCCATTTACAATTGTGCTAGAGGCTGAGGTGCCCAGAGGGGTATACAGTCATCTTCTTGCAAACTCCTAATTACACCATTTAAAATATAACTGACAAGACTTTTTCTGTTGTACCAGAATATACTTATTTTTTTAAAGTATCTTCCTTTTTTTGCACCTCTAATATAGTTCCCTAACAACTATTCTATATCTCTCAAATTATTGTTTAATGTAAGTCATTACTGTATGATGAATAAGCTTATGTTTTTTTACATTTTTATATATTTATTTCATGGTGCCATTTATAGCTCCACCCAGCCAACCACTGCAATATGAGGAACAGAGACCTAATTTCTTTGCTCTGAGTTACTCCTACCTAAGCTATGAGGAAGGTGAAAAGATAGGAGAACTTAGAAATCTGATTTTTGGTCCTGAAAAGCCGAAAGCATAAGTTCCCTTAGCACTCCTATTCAGAGCCAGGCTACTTCTCCTTCATGTAAGCAAGGTTATAAGATTGTCTCTATCCTTCCTAATTAAAGACCTGAGAAACATGAATTTTAGGTTACTCAGAGTCAGGGTCGGGTTTTGAGGCACCACAGGCCACCCAAGGAAAATCCAGCTGCATCGCATTTGAAGCTGTCCTATCATAGTCTGGAAAAAATGTTCCAATCTTAAAAATATGTCTAGACCACTTTATTTCACTCCTGTGTGACTCTTAGGTGAAGTGGGAGGTGGGGTGGGGGTTGATGGGTAGGATGAGGGTGGCAAATGGGCATTCTACATGAAAAGTCTTTTCTAAAAAGAACCCATCAGGAAGCTGATTTACAGTAAAAAAACTGACATTACAGATCCTGTGTGTAAGCCCTTCATCAGTCTGCGGTAGGGAGTTTCAGGCACTGCCTACAAATAAAGAGCACGCAAACTGTCCTCCTGTATCTCATAGACTCAAGGCATGGCTCCAGGCATGTCAGGGGCTGAACGTCTTTACAATGGCCTCACTTCCTGTAGGCATGCCCCTCCTTTCCAATCCCTGTGCTCCTCTGATCCTCAGATCTTTAGATTCTACTGTGCAGCGTTTGCCTGGGTCTGGTCTCCACAGCAAAACCACCCCCAATTTAGGATACAGCCATTCTAGAACTATGATCTCTTAGGAAAACTTAACTGCATTCATTTGTGACCCTACTTAGATAAATTTTTAACATTTCTGTTTAGGGGCAAAAATGGGTCTTAGCTAAAAATACTTTAGGATCTTGGATTTTTGTGGAATAGGGCCTCCAAGGTTATTTTACAGATGATAAAGCCAAATTCCCAGAGAAATTGTCTAATTTCCCCAAGGTCACACAGCTACTTAATAATTTAGCTGGGACTAACACCTCTGTTTGTCAATTTCTGATCCACTGTTTTTAATCCATGGCACCAAGCTGCTTAATGTTTCAGCCTTCTAAAGAAATCTTATCATCTAGACAGCTTTTCTAATTCCTTGACCAAATGAATAAGTGAGATGGGAGATTTAGGCTCTGATACACACTCTTAAGAGATAATATAACCAACCCTCTGAGAATTGTCTTTCTTAAACAAATCTTCACACCCCACAGCTTACTTAAATGAATTGGTTTGCCTTCCTGCTCATTTGTGGCTGGCAATGACATCCCTTAATCACAGGAAAGGAGGGACTGCAGGAGTTTCTTCTAGAAATACTGGCAAAAGTCACTCCCCTGAAAAGAAGGAAAGAAACACTGACTCTGGTCTTTGGTTAAGTGGGTCCCTTAATGGAGGAGGTAGGGACTGCCTAGATATCCCATTAACACACAAGAGTGTGCATGAGTGCGGGAGGGTGTCATTAGGGTAAATGAACGGGGTTTGGGGATTAATGCTGTTAACACTGCTGCCTGCTGATAGTAAGAGAAGGCAATCTCAACCTGTTAAACAGCCTACCACCTGGGAAGTTGAACTGCCCACAGTCAGCAGAGACCGGCATGGCATCAAGAATGAGTTTCAAAAAAAATTCTGAGCCACAGGGATAAAGAAAGGGATGTAGAGAGATTTTAAAGGAAGAAAGAAAAGATGGGAAAACCAACAGAATTAACATGTTAAGCTATTTTATGAGATTTAGGAGTAATGTGGTGTGATTGATTTGGTCCTAAAGAAAGTTTTGGGTGCAGATGTGAAGTATTTTGGCTTTTCTATTTCTATTATATGATTTTCTAAGGTCAACCCCTTGTTTAGGGGTTTTAAGTAATTTTTAATTAGCAATTAATTCCAAAATATCTTTGTACTACCACTCTTATGAATATATTCATAAAATATACTTGTGGCTTCCCAACAAGATAATATACCAGGAGAGTGTGAGGTCCTTTCCCCAAAATCAACCCTGGAGAAACTGCAGAGCCAAACAGGGGTCAGAGCAAGTATTATAAAAACAATAAGGAAACTCCCAGGGAGAAAGCTATAGAAACTAGTGTATAGGGTTGCAGCAGCCTGGGGCAAAGGCTACTGTGTCACTGCATTAAGGACTGGTTTAGGGAGAGTTTTAAAACCGTTCTTATCTTTGGATCGTCATCATCTGCCCCGTCACCAAAGAATCCACAACAACAGTTCAGGTCACTGCCATGGGGTAATATAAGGGCAAGATAAAAGTCCTGCTGGAGTGAAACTATATTCCCACCAACCAGTCCCATGCCACGAATCACTCCTACTTCTCCCCTGTCTAAACTCCCTAAGGGGATTGTCCCTGCCCAGGAATATAAAGCAGATGCATGGTGGAGTACCAGTTAACCAAAATGATCTGTGAAAATAAATCCTAATATAATAGTGATTATAATAAATTTAAGTGGGTTTGATACTACTTGAAAGACAAGAGATTCTCATACTAGTTTTTAAATTAAAAAAAATTTAATAACGTGCTGTTTATCAGAAGTACCATTTAAACAAAATGACACATAAAGGATGGCAAAAAGTAATCTGGAAATTGTTCAAAATTCCAAAGAAAACTGGAATTGCACTCTTAACATCCAACAAGATAAAAGTTCATGGGGAAAAAAAATCATAACAAAGAGAATAATTATACCTTGATATTGGAATGATAGAGCAAGAAGATTTAGTCATCATGAACATAAATGCACCTAACAGTATAGGTAGATAGCACTGGGGGGTAAAATAGGTAAATCAAAAATTGTAGCTGAAGACTTTAACACACACCTCCTAAAACTGGTCGATCAAAAAAAAAAAAAAAAAAAAGATTAACTCCTTGCTTCTTAATCAGATTGCAATAAAACTAGAAGTTAATAAAATTTTCAATCCCATTTGTCTTAAATTTACAAGATATATACTAAATAGCCTGTGGAAATCATAAGAGAGATGACAAAGTATTTAGAATTGAACAATGAAATTCATACTATATGTCAAAATTTGTGGGGCACACCTGAAGCAGTATTTATGGAGAAATCTGTAATTCTGAATACACTTATTAGGGCACAAGAAAGATTGAAGAAAAATACAGCTAAGCAAGAAGATGAAAAAAAGAAAGAACATGTCCTCCAAAAGGAAAGAAATAATTTTCTAAAAAGTAGCAGCAGAATTCAACTAAATAGAAAATTTAAAAGAAAATAGAGTGGATTGGTGCCTGGGTGGCTCAATTGGTTAAGTGTCTGCCTTCGGCTCAGGTCATGATCCCAGGGTCCTGAGATCGAGTCCCCACATCAGGCTGTCTGCTCAATGAGGAGTCTGCTTCTCCCTCTCCCTCTGCCCCTCCCCCCTGCTTACACACACTCTCTCTCAAATAAATAAATAAAATCTTTCAACAAAATGGATAAGCATCTGAAGAAATATAAAATGCAAAAGTATATACAAGAAGAAATAGAAAATGTGAATACACAAATTGGTATTAAAGAAATGTAAGTGGTGAGCAAAGACTTTCCAAAAAAGTCTCAGGCCCATGTTTACAGTTGAGTTCTACCAAACTTGCAAAGATTAAAGTTACTCCTGTAAATAGAAAGGGAAAGAAGACTGATCAGTTCATTTTATGAGGCCAGTACAATCTTTATTCAAAAACTGGGTAAGAATAATATAAGAAAAGAAAATTATATATCATTCCACTTTTAAGTATGGATGGAAAAATTCAAAATAAAGTATTAATTCATGAATCCAACATAGTATTATTTAAGTGAAGCATTATCAGGTAGAGTTTACTCCAAGAATGCAGTGATGCTTAACAGAAAAAAAAAATCTATCAGTGATATACATAAACCACGTTAATAGACTAAAAAATACAATAATGGATTTTTAAACAAAAAAAAAAATGAAGGTTCAACACCTTGAAAAAGGAATTAGCAGAAACTTCCTTAACTAGGTAAAGGTTATGTACACAAACCCTTCAACTTTCAACACATTCCCTTGAAGTTCAGAAAAAAGACCAAAATACCTATTGTCTCTGCTACTGTTTAACATAGTACAGTAAAGTATTCAAAGGGAAGAGATAAAACTCTCACTATTTGAAGATTTTCTATATAGGAATAACAACAAAATGAACATATAGATGATACTCTTGAGGGATTTCAGCAAAGTGGCCAGATTTAAACTCAATCTACACAAAATCAATAGCATTTCTCTATATCAGCAATAAGCATCTAGAAAATATAATAAAATGAAGATACCATAAAAGTAATAAAATCTATAAAATTTATATGCATTAAAAAATATCCAAGATTTTCAGAGATAAATTTAGACTCTATTGAAAACCATTAAAAATAGAGAGATAATTCTATACACTTGGAAGAGATAATAGTTTAAGGATCCAGTTCTCTTTCATGGTAATTCAGAAATTCAGTACAACTCCAGTCAAAATTCTAAGTAGATTTTTTAAGGCAAAACATTTTAAAATTGGTTTCAAGGAATAAAAATCTTTAATTAGTTTAAGGCAACTGTGAAAAATTAGAGTAAATTAAAAAAAACAGTATGATACAGTATGGGACAAATAGACCAATGGAATATAATAGAAAACTCAAGACAGACACAGAAAGACTCAAGACAGAACGTTATACATGATAAAGTTGAGCCTACAAATTGTGGTTATAAAAATGCATAGATCAGAATTTCTATTGCAGAAACATAGCTGATTGATGATCCCAGATGCTCTCCCTCTGCATCCACAACCACATTCATACCAAGGCCACTTCCTGCAGGGTGTTCCCAGCCAATGACTGAGCACATGGGGGTATTAATTCCCACAAGATGTGATACTCCTAGGACAGACAACTTTGGTTTGAGGATTCCTCACTGGCCTGGCCAAAACTTTCTTAGAACTGCACTGTAGTTTGAGATTCTTCCTATCCAATCCACCTTCTGTCCTTCTCTCCTTCACAGGTGTCAGATGTATAGGAGTGGTCTTTTAGGCACCTCCTATATCCTTCACAGGTGTTTCCCCCAATTAATCTCTTGCGTGTCTAAATCCATTTTGACATCTGCTTATAGGATGACCTGAGTAACATACAAAAAAATGATGAAAAGATAGATTGTTGCATAGACATTATTGGGAAAATTGCCTCCAATATTAAGAAAAATATAATTGCATCCCTCTCTCATACCATAATTGCAGGTGAATTCCAGATAGATCTAAAATTGTATAAGAAACATATAACTAAAAAGTAAAAGAAGATAGTCATCCAGTGGTAGATTACTTAAACAAAACTCCAAAAGCACAAATAAGGCAAAAGTAATAATCTGAGAATATTGAAAGTTAGGATTTCTGTTCAGTGAAGGCCAACGTGGTATGATGGACTGCTGTCTCCCAAATTCACTCTATCACTACACGTAACAGAATTCCTTAATTTTTGGTGGGAGCATGGTCACCTAGGTAAAAGATTACATTGCTTAGCCTTCCTTATATCTAAATATGGCCCTGTGACTGCTTTCTAGCCAATGAAATGTGATCAAACTTCCAACAAATGCGTGTGGCATCTATGTCATGCCCTTAAAACAAAGGGACTTACTACACTCTTACCCTTTTTGTCTCCTTCACAATGGCTGACAAGAACCACCTTGCTGAGAAAGGCAATACCCTTGAAATGGTGGAATAGTAAGACAGAAGGATCACCTCCTCCAAACTGCTACTTGAGAGAGAAATAAACCTTTCTTGTTTGAACCATTGTTAATATGGTGCTCTATCACAGATGCCAAAGTTACCTCCTAATTAATATAAACACCATGAACAAATTAGTGGACAGAGGACAAATTGGGAAAATACATTGGCAATGTTTAAAATCAAAGAGGTATTTTAACTAAGATATATAAAAAAAAAAACTTCATTCAACTAAGCAAGCAAAAAATGAAAATCAGAAGTGTTCAAAGCTATTAACATGCACTAAGGGGACACTCAAAACACTAAAAAGTATATTAGGAGATAATAAATCTTATTAGTAAATAGAGAAATTAAAATTAAAATAATTACATCACTTACACTCATCAAATTGGCCAATATTGAGCAATGCCAAGGATTACGGATATAGGTAAATAATATAAGGATATAGAGATATTCCTGCACTCTTGGTAGGAATGTAAATACACCCATTCTGAAAAGCAGTTTGATAGAGGTTAGTTAAATTAGATATATACACATGTCCTTTGGTTCAGCAACCTTGCTCCTAGGTAGGTAATCAACAAATCCTTATGCAGATCCAGAAAAAAATACATAAAGGACCGGTTCATTACAGGCATTTCTGGTGGTAGAGAAATGGAGATATTGTAGCTCTCCTAAAGCCAAGAGGAACAAGGCATATCTAATACATACAGCACATAGATACTAAAAGCAGAGTGCTGAGTAAAACAAGGAAGAAACAATGAGAGTTATAGCACTAAATAAAAATGGAGGAAAATAAAAATAATCTAAATAACACACATTTATAATAAATAGATAATAAAATAAATATATATTTTATAAACACACACACACAACAAACCACATTAGAATGGATAAGGAATAAGGTTGAAGAGGAAAATAAATAAATAATATGAGAGAGTATTGGCATAGACTGGTGACAGAGCAATGGTATAGACTGGTGATGACAGTGTACCATGAACTAATATAACTAACTCGTAGTCTTCTACAATCTAAGTACCAAAAAACAATAATAAAACAATATAAAATGTATACAAATATTTTGCTACAAAATTAAGTCTGCCTTTCTTTATTACGCATATTATTGCTACCTTTGTATACTCTTCGAAGTATTTTTCTAATATAATAAGCAATCCTGTGAATCTTGTGAAAATTAATTTTCACAGGTATATAATTTAGGAAGTTGACCAGAGTAGGAATATGTGGGATATAGAAGAAGGAACTTTAAATGTTATCCACGTTACTCTGAAAATTTGAGTTATTCTAATACTAGGTCCTGGTATTATCTTCCTTCATTATCTTAGGCTCAGTAATACAAATCTTTGTTTCTAGTGAACCTCTCCCTATTCATAATTATCAAGTCAAAAAAGAAATGGAAATGAGGTTGGGAGAAGAATGAGAAGAGAACCGGAAGAGATAAAAAAAATATATGACTAGTGAAATAAGTATCTGGTTCTTCCATTCAATGTAGATTCCTTCGTGTTCAGGGTTGGGAGAATGAAAGTAAAGAACTGAGTGCAGAGCTTGATCTTTCCATCAATGAGACACCCAACCATTTAACAGAATCCCTTTATGTTCTATCACCTTAGCCAGCTAACTCTTCTGCTCTGTAAATTCTCAATGGCTCCAAGCCAAAATTGGTTGACTTCCTCCATGTTCAACAGTACTATTGCTACTTGTACTTATTTCCTATCAGAAATGAGTCCACAGTTGTATTTTCAAAAATAGATTTGGCCTTATTTGCATTTCACTTTGTTAATTCCTTACTCCAAAAAACTGAGCTTTGGCCTGTTAACAGGACACCCTCTAGGGGATCTGTGTTCTCCTACAGTGAAAATCAGTTCTCCTATAGTGAAAAGTGTTCTATCTGCCATCTTGTAAAAAGAAATTAACTAACGCATGCTTCAGGTGAGCAAGCACTAATGTTCACTCTACTACAGCAAATGTAAAAAGTAAACAACTACGACAACAACAACAACAACAACAAATGTTTAGGGAAAGAAGGTCAAGGCCACAGTGTGATATAAAGGTCTAGTATATTTTCTTTAATAAAATATATCCTACATCCAGGACCAGCTTCATGGATCTGCAACTCATGCAATCTCATAGGGTCTCATGCTCAGAAGGGCCCTGCTTGGGTTTAATATTCTGTGCTTAGGTTTAAAGCTCTGGGGTAGCTGTCTTAAAATTCTCCCAGCTCTGGCCCTCCACCACTGCCACCCTCTGTCTGGGGTACAGTTTGAGTTGGCTGAGGGAGGTCACATCCCCCTTGTCCAATCACCCTCCCTGCTCCTTTGCATGGAGTTAGGTTCAGGATGGGTCTGGATCAAGTGTGCACTTGCTGAGTCTTGGGCTGGCAGAGAGGCAGTGCCTTTAGTGGGTGACTCCGTGGGATCTCTTTCCCAATCCCACAGAAGTATCAAGGAGGCCTGGTGCTGGACCCCAACTGCAATAAATTGGGCAGCAGCAAGTCTGTGTGAGGGGGAGATTGGCTTTCCTGCCCCTGGCTGGGGCCCCGCATTTTCATTTTGCCCCCACATTTTGCCATTTTCCCTGGGTGCTGCAACTTACATAGCCAGCTCTGCCTTAATCTTTCCAGGATCAGTACTGAAAAGAAACCTTCCTGCTGGGAAAAAGCAGCTTACCAAGTAATATGACCCTGTTCCTCTGCATCTGACCTGGGTGAGGGTCTCTCACGTGGGGTCCTGGTGTCACCATCACACTGGCCTCTGGGGTGCACTTCTCACTTAACTACTCTGCAGATTCAAGTAATCCTCTTTATGCCACTTTATGCAGCTGAACCAAGCCAGAAATTTCAGATAGTATTTATTAAATAGTAAAGAAAACAAGAAGGAAAATAAACACATGGCATACAAGGAATAGAAATAACTCATCTGACAGAATAAAGAATGTGGTCACAGTAGAACAGACTTACTCTTAGGAAGCTAATGACTCAACCATCCCAGTCCTTTCTACTCCCTTTACCTCCCAAACTTTCCCTTTAAATAGTTTTTACATCTTTCAGACAGTCTTCGTTTCCTTTTAGAGAGACCTACCTCTTCCCTGGCTGACTAATACCAGGAATTAAGTCATACTTGAAAGGAAATGCTACCTTCTCCACAAAAAAGAAAAAAAAAAAAGTAGGCCTACCAGAATGGCCAAATCTTAATAAAATATATAAAATTATTTCATTCCTATGCTGGGAAATAAGTGATATAGTAGCAGGGACATCTTTTTCTTTTTCTTTCTTTCTTTTTTTTTTTGAGATTATTTATTTATCTATTTATTTGACAGAGAAAGACAGCCAGCAAGAGAGGGAACACAAGCAGGTGGAGTGGGAGAGGAAGAAGCAGGCTTCCCAGCAGAACACGGAGCCTGATGCGGGGCTAAATCCTAGGACCTTGGTATCACACCCTGGGCTGAAGGCAGATGCTTAACGACTGAGCCACCCAGGCGCCCCAGGGGACATAGTTTTCCAATGTTGAAAATGTTAGGACATTTTTTTTTTTTCACTTTAAATCTTTTCTATTCAAACACTGATGTGTTCTATAGGTTTCACTAAAAAAGTAACATGGATTATTAGTGGTGATGGAAAGAAAGTAACACGTTTAAGCTTCTCTCTAGAACTCTGACATTCACTGTTTCTAAAAGTTTCATCCTATTGTTTTAATTTCTGATTATTTTTTTTTCTAAAATGTATGACATAATTGTAAGAGCATTTGATGATTTGTTTTCTTTTGGGTGTCACAGCTTGCTAATTTCCACCCCCATATTTCTTCCTCATGTAATTGGTTGACTTACAGCTCTCATAGATTTTTTTGTACCAGTTTAGAGAATAAAAGAAAAGTTCTGCTGACTAATTTCTAAATTCTCTTAAGCTAGCAGATGCTTAACTTTTGGATCTCACGGGATACTTTTAAAATGAAAGTGAAACCCATAAATGATTGCCAATTTTTTTTGTTTTATCAAGTAAAGATCTTTAAAAGTAAAACATACTAACCGTATTATTTCATAAAAGAAAGAACATTTTGATTCTAAAGAAAGTCCTTTACCTGAACAAACTGAGCAATGAGCTCACTATATTCTCTTTTCTCCGCGGAACACTTAAGAAGAACATCAAGATCATTACCCGGTAACCTCCTGAATTAGAGGTTGGCTAAATTTTAAAATCCTTAATAAATATTTCCCTGCAAATTTTTCAACTATTTTGAGTATTTCTATGAGTTTTATGAACTTTTATGTATGACAATATATTGAGATTCAACAGTATGCACTCTGTGGCTTTTCAAAGTCACCCTAAATTTAAAAACCTTTGAAGCAAGCATTTCATCATGCTTTTTTTTATGACTAAGAAAACTAAAGAGAAACCATTGCAAAGTGCCATTGTCTTCTCTTGAATTGCTCTTTACACCCGAACTTCCATTTATAAAACAACAGAATGCCACATATACCATGGGTTATTTTTAACACCAAGGACGTTACTTTATAACTGATAGCCTGTAGGCCTACATTAGTAGTCTTGTCACTTGATATCAATATAAACATCTTTACTCTTACAAAGCTCTCTTCTGTATCTACTTCCTCTTGGAAAACACGCTTTAGATGCATTCACATAGATAAAAATGTGTTAGGAATTTAAAAAATTCTGACGAAGATCTTTGCTTAATAAATGTTGCATTCCTACATGTAGTTTAAGCATGGCTGTTTAGAATGTTTTCATTACCTGCACAGAAAGCAGAACACTATATAGAATTAATAAACTCGAACTTGACCCTCACCCTTCGTTGCATAATAATCAATGTAAGGATGTTATAAGGAAGTATTTATTATACTAAAACAAAGGACATTCTTCTGATAGCTGTTGGGTCTAAAATGTAACATTTGACTTTCAAAGCAAGTAAATCAGCAGAGCTCCAAATAGGGGGACTCAACCAACAAAGGATCATAAAGTTAAAAAGTCTCTGTTAATCAATGACAAATTTAGTACTTGTTGCTACAATTACAAAGATAATAGTTCCTTTATGTCAGTGCCTTTGGTTTTGCAGCTGTAAAATAGCTTTGAAATTCAGCATTTCAAGGAATAGAAATTAATAGGAGGTCATTTCTACCAGAGAAATTTTAGGGGCCCATCCTCTCTAATCATCATTAAAAACTAAATCCGTAGGAGAAGAGGCACTTTACTGATTGTCAAGTGGAAGCTATTATTCATTTGATGAAGCTCTTGGCACCGTGCCATTGATTCTGCACTACAGCCTGCTGCTTGTTCTCCTTCATCTCGTGCAATCAGAGTTGTTTCTGCCTGCCAGGAGCTATTTATAGAGTTGGGGGGGGGGGCAGAAAAGCTGATATGTTCTCCGTCTTGAAAAACAACTTTCAAACTTTATAAGTACAAATCTGTTTTTCTTGTCATCAGACTGTCTGCTTTTTCCGTCAATGCAGAAGATAAGGAAGCTGACTTCAAGACAACTGCCCTTCCTAATAATGACTATGAATTTGGTGGAGTCACAGGCTACAATCACACTGCGTCTGACTCCCCTGGATTAATAGTCCTCAAAATTACATATACTGTCATATGTCTATAGTGTAATTTTCTCATTTCTAGACTTCTAAGTCCATTCCAGTTCTGTATCTTAAAATATTCTAAGAGATACTCCCTGCTTTCTTATACATATTAAAAGCAAATATACCTTGCAAAAAAAAAAAAAATCCAAAAAACACTAAAAAGAAAAACTTCAAAATATAAGTATAGGAAAATATTTGGAGGGCTCAATTATTTAGGAGTTGGTTCAACAATTCACTGTTGGTGAAATTGTTTTTCTTACAATTCCAAAAGAAGTTGGATTTTCATAAATTTTACTTAAAAGATTGGTCATCCCAAGACAATAAAAATCTTTATGTTAAAAATTATCCACGTGATATGAACATGGCATTCTCAAATTTATCTGCAACTCTTAATGTCTTGAGTTGCAGCTGTGAACATATTTCAAAACCCAAACTATTCAGAATCTTTATTTTTGGAAAAATTTCAGACTTTATCTCAGTACTTGCAAAATCCACTTAAAATGTTTTATCCTCTAAAATAATAGAGAAAATAAAAATAAAATAATAGCATATATTTAAAATCTTAAGGATAGCAAGAGCAATACTTCTGGTTGCTAGAATTTAATATAATGGAAAGGAATTCTATTTGTTGGAATACAAAACAACAAAACCAAAACCTGAGCCTTAAAAAAAAAAGAAAGAAAAAAGGAAATAAAATCATATGGCTGTGAATCGCCTGCTGTAATTTTTTTTGAGAATTTTACTTCATGATCCAATCAAATGTTGTTTTAATAAAGTGCAGTTTTTTAAAAGTAACCATAGAGCTAGAGCATTGCCAATGAATGTTTGGTCATAAATAGAACATCAAAATACAACCATAATCATTTGAAAATACAATAAAGGTCAGCTAAAATAGTTACTTAACAGAACAACTTGAGTTAGCAGAGTGGAAAAAAGACCATGGATTCGTTTGTTTTGTTTTGCTTTAATTTCATAGAGGACCTACTTTTCAGCACAGCTTTTGGACTGTGGTATTTTCAGAGCCCTGGCTTGCAGCAGAAACCAGAAAGGTATACTTACTAGGGAGTCTATAGTATCTTTTCTCCTGAAAGCTACATGCCTTACCACCAAGACATTTACCTAGAAGAAGTTAAGATTAGATGAAATGCTCTGTTTCAGACAAAAGCTATAGAATACGAAGTGAAATTAAGTATCATGGATCCAGGTATTTTAGAAAGTCAAGTAAGAAAATTAAAAGTCTATTTGGTTCTGAATTGCCCAGAATAACTCTGCATAGTCTGACCTTCTAGATAATTCAGATTTTCCTCCCCTTCACTTTTAGCTTTCACAACTTTCTTCATATGGTTTTTCATTCCGAACAGTGAAAAAATTGAGGCATTTGTAGAATAGTATTTTGAAATCTCTGCCATTAATTCAACAGATTACCACTGGGCTCAGAAAGATAGGTTTGTGTAGCTTATCCCCATCTTAAACATTCACTAGTTAACTCAACAAATATTTATTGAGTACCTATTACATGCTGGCACCATCCCAGTTGTCAAGATACATTGAGGAATGAGAAACATGCCAAGTTCCTATCTTTGTTTAATTTGTATTCCAATGGAGCTTCAGCGAAAACAAAACAGAGATCAACATCAAAAAACATCTTTCTTTCATGAACATAGTCTTATATTTCTCAAAATTGCACAACATTAAATTGAAGGGCAGCAACTTCCTAAGTTACAATTTCAATGCTTGAGCACTGACCATATATGCCAGATACTGTGTTGAACACTTGTTCGTGCATTATCCCATTTAATTAGTGCCTATCAATCTTAATCTTCAAAAACATCCCCATAATACAGATAAATGCATACTTGGAAAGGTTAGGTAACTTATTAAGTTTACACAGATAAAAAGTGGCAAATTAAACATAGGTCTCTTCCAACTATAAAAACAGTAATTTCAGACAAGTCTACTGAGGACTTGGTAGCATTCATTCATTATTCATTTGGCATTTATTCAACAAATATTAAGAGTGTCTCATATGTGTCAGGCACTGTTTTAAATACATGGGATATATTAATGAGCCAAAGAGGCAAAGATCCTTGCCTTTGGGGAGCTTAAATCTCTGTGAGAGGAGACAGACAATAAAAATAAACATAATAAATAAGGAAATACATAATAAATTAGGTTAACATCAATTCATTGGAAAAAATAGAAAGTCTAACATTTTTCCTAACAATTTGAACTCTTAAGTTAGAGGAAATGCTACAGCCTAACAGTGTTGAAGAACTGACTTCATACTGGGGAAAATGACACCTGTTTGCCACCACTGTAGAGAGTTGAATTTGTTGTAAGTCTTTGTGATTTTGGTCATGAGATGCTTGGAAATAAAGGGCAGAGCAGGGCATCAGTAATTGCCCATCTGGAGTACAACAAACACACGTAAATCACTGGAAAATCACGTGCGGTTTGATGACATTTATCCACTTTGGTTTCCACTGACTGGTATGCCAAACCCCAGACACCAAAATGACTAAGGTTGGGGAATAAATACCCATCATTAAATTTCCAGTGGTTTAATAATTATCCCTCTTCCTGGGGACATGATTAAACCTCACACAGCAGCAAAACAAGAAACTAAGTTGCTGGGCATCAGAAGTGAAGAGAAAGTAAATGAGAAAAAGAAAGAGAGTGAGAGTAACAAGGGAAATGAGAGAAGAAAGGGGGAGAGGAAGAGAGAGCACAGAAGGGAAAAATCTCTTTGGTGGTTACTCTCAACCATCCTTGGGCTTAAGACAACCACCCACAGGCACTAAACAAGTGATTAAGCTGCAATCTGGATGTGTACCTCAGTCTCATAATTCCAGGGGATGGGGCAATTTGCTCCAGTGGGAGCAGAAAGTACAGTAACACAGGAAATGTAATCCCACCCAAGGCCATGCTTTTCTTCTAGCGGGATGGCTGAGCAAGATCCCTCGAACACAGAAATGGTGAGTCTTCTCTCTTTTGGGAGTACTAACTGGCTTTGGTCAATATCGCTTTCTTAAGAGGGAAAAAATGGAATCTTTCTTTTAATAACATGTTAAGTGGTCCCAGAGTTATAACTGACCTAAACCTTAGTCAAAATTCCTTGTAATGGCTGAAAAACCCAGCATACCTTCCTATCCATGGAGTTTCCAGGCGCAGCCTAAGAAAAAATTCCCAATTACTGACTGGAACTAAGGGAAGTAAATTGGCTACAAGATGATGATAAATCCCATTTGAGATATAATACCTAGGATTATATGTTAACTGAGATCAAAGTCAATATTCCTTAAGTAGTTTCCTTCCTAATTTTTCCTATTTATGAACTGAAAATATTCTAGCAGGCCAGCTCCAGAAACCGTGTCTATATTACTCACCTCGTATCTCCTGTACCTGTACAGTACTTAGTAAATAATAGCACTCAATAAACATTTTGACCAAAAAAAAAACCAAAACGAATGAATGTATTGATGAATGTATTATAAATACATGTATTAATATATTAATATTATTAAATAATATTAATGTATTATTATTTTTGATAAATGAATGTATTAATATTATTTTTTAATTGAAGTATAATTGACACACAATGTTACATTAGTTTCAGGTGTACAACAGTCATTTGATGACTCTATACATTATGCTATGCTCACAAGTGTAGCTACCATCTGTTACCATATAATGTTGTTACAATACCGTTGACTATCTTCCCTATGCTATACCTTTCATCCCTGTGAATTATTCATTCCATGACTGAAAGCCTGTACCTCCCACTCCCTTTCACCTTTTGCCCATCCTCCACCCCTCTCCCCTCTGGCAGCCATCAGTTTGTTCTCCATATTTATGGGTCTGCTTCTGCTTTTTTTGGTTTATTCATTTGTTTTTTTTTTTTTAGATTCCACATATAAGTGAAGTTATATGAATATTTGTCTTTCTCTGTCTGGTTTATTTCACTTAGCATAATATCCTCTAGGTTCATCCATATTGTTGTAAACGGCAAGACCTCATTCCTTTTTATGGCTAAGTAATATTCCATTGTATATTTAGGTACCACTTCTTCTTTATCCATTCGTCTATCAATGGACACTTGGGTTGCTTCCATAGTATAGCTATTGTAAATAATGCTGCAGTAAACACAGGAGTGTTTACACAAATATCTTTTCTAATTAAAGTTTTTTATTTCTCTGAGTAAGTATCCAGTAGTACAATTACTTTTCTTTTTTCTTTTTTTTTTTTTTTTTTAGGAATCCTCAAACTGTTTTCCACAATGGCTGCACCAAGATACATCCCCACCAAGAATGCACAAGGTTTCCTTTTTTTGCACATCCTTGCCAGCACTTGTTATTTCTTGTCTTTTTGATACTAGCCATTCTGACTGGTGTGAGGTGGTATCTCATTGTGGTTTTGATTTGCATTTCTCTAATGATTAGTGATGTTGAGCATCTTCTCCTGTGTCTGCTGGCCATCTGTATGTCTTCTTTGGAAAAAAGTCTATTTGTTCTTCAGTTTTGAGTTATATAAGTTCTTGATATAGTTTGGCTATTAACCCCTTATGAGACAAATCACTTAAAATATCTTCTTCCATTCAGTAGGCAGCCTTGTCATTTTGTTGATCATTGCCTTTGCTGTGCAGAAGATTTTTGTTTTGGCATAGTCCCAATAGTTTGATTTTGCTTTTGTTCCTATTTTTCTATCTTACAAGAACATGGTAGCAATTTATATAAAATTACTGGGTTCCCTGACTTAATTAGGTACCCTACAAAGTACAAAATTACTCTTAAAAATTATTATACTTGTATGCTTCATTATTTACTTTTATATATTATTTTATTTTATCTTATTAAACCAAAATACCAAATTACTCTCTGGCTGACATATGACAGGAAGGAAAAGTAACTAATATTTAGTAAGGATTCATTGAGATTGACCTGTGCAACATGTCTTTATTTGCATTGTCTCATGTATTTCTTATGGCAGTCTGATAAATTAGACATTATTAATCTCCTTTAGCAGTGAAAGAAGTATAGACTTAGAAATGTCAATTAATTTGCCTAAGGTCATACAACCAGTAAGCAGCAGAATGCAGATTCAAACCTAGGCCCTTTGACTTGAAAGTCTATGCTCCTTCTTTCTATTATATCAAACTGCCAAAAGAAAACATACTCAGGGGCGCCTGGGTGGCATAGCGGTTGAGCGTCTGCCTTCAGCTCAGGG
Organism: Ursus arctos; assembly: GCF_023065955.2. Lineage (NCBI taxonomy): Eukaryota > Metazoa > Chordata > Mammalia > Carnivora > Ursidae > Ursus > Ursus arctos. The sequence goes on along the minus strand of NW_026622786.1, from coordinate 44,505,461 downwards.
CGTGATCCTGGCGTTGTGGGATCGAGCCCCACATCAGGCTCCTCCACTATGAGCCTGCTTCTTCCTCTCCCACTCCCCCTGCTTGTGTTCCCTCTCTCGCTGGCTGTCTCTATCTCTGTCAAATAAATAAAATATTAAAAAAAAAAAAAAGAAAACATACTCAAACTGCAAAAGCAAGCATCTATCTGTCAAAAGATAAAGAACATTCTCTTCAAGCTTGGGGTGTGCCCATACTAGCATGGGTGTGTTTTCATTATGATAAACAATTTTTTAAATAAAGATTTTACTTATTTATTTGTCAGGGAGAGAGAGAGAGAGCACAAGCAGGGGGAATAGCAGGCAGAGGGAGAATCAAGATCCCCACTGAGGAGGGAGCCTGACGCAAGACTCAATCCCAGGACCCTGGGATCATGACCTGAGCCAAAGGCAGTTGCTTAACCAATTGAGCCACTCAGGTGCCCCTATAAACAATTTCAATAAAGGAGAAAAGTGTCAATTGAGTCCAAACACCAAAATATCTTTTATTTAGAGATTTTATGTTACAATCATAGGTTAAGAAGTTATTCTTCTTTTTAAGGAGTTATTTCATTAAAAAATATTTATCTCCCTCATGTGTTCTAGCTTGATTTACCCTTAGTCAGATCAATCAGGAAAAATGTAATTCAAAGAAAGTCACAGATGGAAGCAAAAAACACAGAAGAGAATTGGGAGAGACCTGAGCATCCCAATAAATTCACTGATGTCCACCAGGAAAGACATGAAAAGCAAACCTTTCTTGATGGATACCAGTTTCCTGGAAGGGGGCAATTATGCTCTTCTCTTCCAGAAAGTTACTTAGAAAAGCCAGCATGACCTCTGCATAAGTCTCCTGTGAATAAGCTCTGGAAGACATCCATGAAGTGCAATCCTATATAAAGCTGAACAATCCTATGGCAATTAGATTGATAGTGAATTTGGTCTTAGGGGAAAGTGTCATACACCAGTAAGTGAAGTAAACAATGCTGGTGTCTTAACCACTCATATTACCTGTACATGTACACTGCACGCACCACTGAATTAATAATTACCAGAGTTCAAAACTAAGGACTTCAGTCTGCATATGTCTGTGTATCTCTCGAAAAGAGAAAAACAATCCTTAGGGAGGAAAAATGGCTCATTTTTCAACTGACTTAATATGGAAAACTCCCTGCAGTAAACATGTGTTGAGTTAAATAGGAAATCATTCAGCAAAATTTATAAAGAAAAAACAGTTCCAGAAACTTCTGGCAGCCTCAAATTCAAAGTACTCTGATTATCTAATCAAAGTTTCAGCACTGAGTATTGGAAATCCCTATAAGTGAGACTGTCAAAAGCAGATATTAGGCCATAAACATGAATAATCAGAATCATAGCCTACCAAAAATTGGCTTATGTTTTCATGTATTATACTAGTACCTCAGTCTGCCCTCACCCTAAAATAGAGTTTGTAACAGGTAATTCCTGTATAAAAGAGGATATAAACAGCATCAGTTTTATGCATAAGAACTGATTATGCATATCCTTATCTTGAAGGCTAGCAAAAGGTTCACATGTCCCCAAAATGTATCATCCTTTCTCACACACTATTGGTCTCAAACTAAGAAATTCACCATTAATGACACTTCTTTGGACTAGAACATAACATGTTAATTATCCATACACAAACATACCCTTTCCTTTAAGAGTAGAGTTTGAAGGAATAGATGGAAATGAGGTTTATTTTATAGGGGAAAGAGAACAATTTGGAACATCTATGGAAAAAAACCAGACCACTAAATGCCAATAAGCAAAGGTGCCAGAAGATATGACAATAGAAAGTTAGAGTGAAGGTAAATTTTTCTAACATAATAACATAATTCCTCTAGCTCACCTTACTCAGGAAGATTAAATAATGTATGCAGAGCTCTCTGAACTCCTTGAAAAAGAAGCACAGACATACGGAGAATAATTATAGCTGCATTTTCTAGTGCCTAAACAAGTCTTGGCTGAATGCCCCATTAGGTCATGCATATCATCAGACTACCATTAAGTAAGCCAAAAGAAAAACTCCTACATGCTAGTCAGGGAGCCAAAGAGTGAAATGCAGCCTTCAACAGCTCTGATTCCAACTAGAATTCAACTTGGGCTCCAAGTATAAGAATCTGGTTTACATATTTTTAATGGGCATCTTTCAGATACTTAAGGAAGAAAGAAATTAATAAATTCTCCCCAAACCTTATCCCTAACATGTAAGGAATGAAAACTGCCACCTGTCTAGGATTTGAGTTTCATAGGCATGTTCACTACATCAAAGCATCAAGGGACAGGCTTTGAGTAAAGGCAGACAAGATCAAGAGACTTGCATATTTTAAATAAGACACAAAAATTACAACATAAAAAAAGATCAGAACCCCTCTTTATTCATCCAGAAATCTGAGGGCCCTTACTGGGTTAGGCTTAAATTTACTATATGTCCTAGAAAAGGTACCCTGTTTAAAAGGAAGTTTAAGGGGGAACAAATGTATTTCATGGGGTTTTATAAATTAATGAAAGTATTCTGCAAGGTGCTTTGAGATTCAGAGATTAAAGAAAACTGTGAAGCAATATAAAGCATTCACTTTCCCCAATGCTGTGAGAATATGAGTAGCTTTTCTCAGCTGTTGTCAAAGAATTTTTCCATATTTATTCTTTCCCGATGCTATCTATACCAGTAGCTATACCAACAGCAATAACATCTTATATTTAATTAAGATTTAAAAATTGAAAAGGAACACTAAATATGGCATCTTTTTTTGATTCTTAGATATATTCTGGAGACAGTTATTTTTATCTCAATTTTACAGATAAAGCAACTAAGTTTAAAAAAGAAATTAGTGATTTACTCAAGGCTACACAAGAGCTAAGTAGTAGAACTGATTGTTAAATCCATGTCTTTCGACTCCAAATCCATGACATCTCCTCCCACCAAGCTAGATTTTCCTACCAGCTAATGATATAGACAACTCTTTTTTTTTCCACTGCTAATTTCGCAAAGAAGACCTTCTAGTCAGACCTGTTAAAATAGTTAATCTTATTATTAAGGCAATATTATGTTAATTTATATCACTGAGTATAGCGAGGGTGCAAACTACAACTCTTTTACATGACCCACTCTAAACAAATAGACTGGAGACTTCAAATTGTTCTTGGATCAACCTAAATGTGGCCATCTTGCTGATACAAGGGGATTTCTTTATTATGGACCTTAACTTGTGAAACTGAGTCTCCTAAGTGTTGATGCAATCCACATGTAGTGTTATGAAAGTCTGCCTGAGCCATGCCCCAGGGGCAGGTGGTTCGTTTGATCTTTATAGTTGTAAAGCAAACATTTGGTAATCAGACTAAAAAACTACCCTAGAGAAAAACAGGAAGGCATTTGTACAATGACATGAAATTCTTCTTTTTCTGCCTAAATCTCATTCTGCCTGCAGTAAAAGAATCTGAAGAAGAAACCTAGGAGAATAGAAAGAGCTTTAGAAGCAATTTTTCGAGTGGTTCTGGCAATAGCAATAAAAATAGAGGTAAAGGAAAAAATCAAGAGTAGCTCTTTTTTGACATTGCTTATTACAGAAAGGCTACATAATAGTGTACTTCAGTTAGACTTTGCTGGGTAACAAACCACCCCTAAACTTAATGGCTTAAAAATTTTTTTATTACTTTTCTCTATTTTTAGGTGGTTCCTATTCTGACCTCACCTGCACTTATTCATGTGCTGTATTCACCTACAGCATCAGCCATAGTCCAGGTGGGGAAAGACTCCATCTGTTGATAAGAGAAGTCACACTGCAAAAGTTTATGGACACAGGGAGGCATAATTCTTTAGGATCCATTATGACCCTAATCAATTACTCTGGGGTCTTTAATCCCAGTTGTACACAGTATCATCTGGAATATTTTTAAACAAATACAACTGACTAGGTCTCCTAGAAATTCTGATTTAAGTGGTTGGAGGTAAAGCCCGGTCACCAGCATTTCTTAAAACCTTTCCAGGTGATTAAAATTTAGCAAGATTTAAGAACGACTATTTTGGGGGCATCTGGGTGGCTCAGTCTATTAAACATCTGACTCTTGGTTTCAGCTCAGGTCATGATATCATGGGTCGTAAGATCGAGCCCTTCATAGGGCTTCACACTCTGCATGGAATCGGCTTGAGATTCTCTTCCTCTGTCCCTCCCCCAACTCACACGCACGTGTGCACTCTCTCTCATTTAAATAAATTTAAAAATCTTTCAAAAAAAGACTTTCTATTCCTATGATTGAATTATAGTAGTTGCAGAATGAGTAAGTGAGAGTACTTTGTAATAAGAATTTCATACTAAGGTAAATGATAGGGGTAATATAAAATAGAAAACAAAAATAGAAGACAAAAAAGTATTGGATCACAGTCAATAACAGAACCAGAACAAAGACACTAACTCAGTAGAAACTAGCTATGGGTTTTTCATCAATACCCTAATGAAGGGAGATTGGTAATTAACAGCAGAAAAAAAAAAAACCTTGATGAACTATTTAACTGTTTTGTATCTGTAATTTGTTGTATACATATTTATAAATATGCTTAACTATTTAAAACTCAGTACACAGTTTACTCATTGGTATTGTTTTAGTCTTCCCCAATTGACTCTTTGCATTTTTCTTCTAACACACTGCTTCTCAACACAAATTGAAGCTAGAATGGTTTTAAAGAATGATGCCCAAACCCGAGTATTCTGATTTAATTGTCCTGGAACAGGTCCAGGCATCAGATACCCAGGTGATTATAAGATGAAACCAAGCTTGAGAACTATTTCTCTAAGATTTATTTATTTATTTATTTATTTATTTATTTATTTATTTATTTAAATAAGATGTCATTTTAAACAAAACTTTACAAGTATTGTTAAGGAGAGTTTGGCATTAACTCTGAAGCAACCAGTCAATACATTAGTCTCCCTTAGGGTTGAAATTAATTCTCTGAGGGCAAGACCTACATCTTGTTCAACTCTGTATACAATCAACAGCATGGTACATGTGTGGTATAAGACATGGACTCGTAACTCTCTTACAGAATGAGCACCCCAACCTACTGTTGTGTGAATTTGGGTGAGAGCTAAATACACTATAGTTTCTAGGAACATCAAATACCTTGAATTCATTAAAAAAATATAAATACACAGTGGAAAAGCACTGTATATATATTCATTGTATTAATACCAGGCCATTGAAAAGATTTTTTAATGCAACTGGCAGTTATATCTAGGGTAAGCTAGTAACTAGAAAACCTCATATTGTTTTAATATCCCCAAGGATTATCTGAAATAGTCCTCTCTATCAGAGACAGAACTTAAAACAGAGCCAATTAACAGTCAATATTCTTACATTCCAGAGCCTCTAATACAGTAGATTGGCATCCCCAGAGACAACAGACTTGGCACCTCTACTTAATAGTGGACAATTATCTTTTAAACTTCTGATACTCCTATCTCCAATCCTTGCTCTTCACTCCCCACTCTGTTCCTGCATTTATCCAACTTCTAAATCTTCCTAGCTTAACCCTCTTTCCTGACTAAACATTTTGCCTTTGGAGTTTGACTTTTCTAGTTTCAACCCTCCATCCTCTCTAGAACACAACTTAGACTGTCTCTGACTTTTCTTATTCTTACCCAATACCAAAAAATCATGTCAGCGGAGCTTCAGCCATGGGCTATCATCCATGATGTTCCACTGGCCTATGCCACATGTAGGCTTCTCTCTCCTTCCCAATCCACATGCTTTCAGGTCAACCACACACTGGGACTGGCCCTCATTCTACTGGTTGGATGTCAAGAGTCTTCAGGATATGTGGACTGAGGGGACTTCAGAAATCAGAGATCATAAACTAATATTGGGCCCTATCTTAGAGGGAAAAAAATTATATAAATATGAGAAATGCTGGGTTTAGCAAAATCAAATAGATTTCTTTAGTATAAGTCTTCATAAAGCTTTTATGTACACTCTATTTCTAGCACTGGTAACTTGAAAAATTCTGATAATTCTCACTAACCATCCCAAATTTAGAGACAAGTAAATTGAGATGAGATGATACCACTCCTCTCTCTCTCTTTCTGTCTCTCTCACTCTCTCTCTCTTTTTTTTTCAAGATTCATTTATTTATTTAAGTAATCTCTATAACCATGTGGGGCTCAAACTCATGACCCCAAGACCAAGAGTCACATGCTGTACTAAGCCAGCCGGGCACCTCTCTTCTCTCTCTTCTGATTAGCTTGGAAGAAAGGCACGGAGAGGGATGGATTAGAGACTGGTGAAATCAGAGAAATTTTTAGGGCTATCTATTAGAAACAAAGGCTCTGGAGCTCGACACTGAATTAAGAGAGTTACTTAAAGCCCTAAGATATCTCCTCACCATGGGAATGGGATAGGTTCATAATAAGGTAAAGTGAATTTTGATACAGTATAGTTTACAATGTCTCAGGAGAGTAAAGCTCAGATTATTACAGTAAAACTTCATACAATTTTGTCTCACTTCTACCAATTCCAAACACAACCCCATACTCTTAAGCTACAGAAAAGTAGATGGAATACAAATTTCCCATCCCCAAAATTTAGCTTAGAGGGAATGATGAACCAAATCAAGGGAAATTCATCATATTATATCAAAGCAAATAGAATGTCTGGAAAAGTCATACCTATGTTAAACATAAACAACATTTTAGGGAGGAAAATGGTATAGCAACTATAGATACTATAGAAATAAAACTGGATAATAATAAGGGTGTACAAAATGGGATTCACTAGCCTGTTCTGAACAAAAATGTAAATAATGGAAAAAATTCATTATGAATGCATTGTCTAGAAGAGCATAATAAAAAGATTAAATTTAATAAAGTAAGCTCTTCATCAACCTAAAAATGAAGCAAATACAATGATCAACAAAAAGATATACCTAGTAGTTACTGAATTTCAAAAATAAAGAAAAAATTCTTCAGGAGTTCCCTGCAGGGGAGAAAAAAGTCACATTGGCTTCAGGTTTCCCCAAAACAATGATTTCCAAAAGCTGTTGGAGTAATATCTCTAACGTTTTGAGAGAAACAAAGTATGATCCAAAAATATTGTATCCAGCTAAGATATCTTTCAAAAATTCAAAAAGATAAATATTTTGAAAATGAAAAGCTCAGAGAATACAGCATCCATGAACTATTTTTTTAAAAGAAAACAAAAAATCTAGATCATTAGGATAGAAATATTAGAAAAAATATGTAAATAAATACACAGACTAACTAAATAAATAGAAATATTTATTTGAAGTTGAGGGGGCAATAACATACAGTTGTGCAGAATTTTCACAGCCCAAATTCAGGGAGCACCATTCATATTATAAATTGAACAACTGAATGTGGTGGCTCTAGAGTTTCAACTTAGATTTTCTTTCATGAAAATCAAGTAAGACCAAAGTAAATTATCTTATTTATAAAAACATGATATTTATGACCATTTTATTTACCAAATTATTTCCATCTGTCTGGCTATCTATGCCTTTATCAATAAATATGCATAAGATCTATCCTTATGTTCACCACTCTTAAAGATTATTATTAAAGAATAGTTGGATTTAACTATTCAATAATGATTAATTTAATCACCTATAGATATGTAGCAATTTACAAGTAATATTTGGTAGTAAGAAGAAATGATGTGATTGTCCTAGTCCTGGATTTCATAACATATCCTTTTTATTTTATAACATATCCTGATTATTTGTCATCCATTTTACCCTTTTAATATTCCATTCTGTCCACATCTGTCTTAATCCTGGGAATAACCCAGCCTAGATAGGTGTTCTGAAGACATCAAGTCCCACACATCTAATTCTTTTTTCTGGATTTAATTTCCCTCTGAGAGAGCCTGGAAGGATCGTCCCTATATACCATATGATCCTACCACCATGGCCACATCTTGTTAGAGAAGAATGGACACCAGTTCCAAGACCAGTGCTTTGCTCAGCCACAAGTAAATGAAGAATAAATAGAGACTATATAATTAGTGATAGGACTTGAATTAGACAATCAGGGCCAGGACAGTCATATTGGACCATATAAAAAATTAATAAGAGAAAAACTTGGTTGCTACAAAGAGGAAATAATTAATTAAACACACTTAGAGAAGCAAATAGAAGTATATGCCATTGCTCTAGAATTAAAGATTCCACCTTCAATTTGGGGGAAAGAAAATAAAAGGAATAGATAAGGATTTAGAAAATAGATGAGGACTTAAGAAAAGGCAGCAAGGGGCCTCATTTTGGCCTTAGCCTCAGCCAGGTGCCCCAGCTTGGTTCAACCTGTATTTAGGGGTACATAGTACTTACAGAGAAATCAATATATTCATACTTTATTCCTCACTGAAGTGTTATTAACTCTGTATAATTCCTTTGGAGAGAAGAATAAATAAGCAATAGGCTTCAGGTAACTGAATCCTTTAATAAGAAATAGCCATGGCCCCTGACATTTAGGGGGTCTAAAAATTGGTATGCACAAAATTAAAGCCTTCCTAAATTAAAAAAAAAAAAAAAAACAAGGGGTGCCTGGGTGGCACAGCGGTTAAGCGTCTGCCTTCGGCTCAGGGCGTGATCCCAGCGTTATGGGATCGAGCCCCACATCAGGCTCCTCTGCTATGAGCCTGCTTCTTCCTCTCCCACTCCCCCTGCTTGTGTTCCCTCTCTCGCTGGCTGTCTCTGTCTCTGTCAAATAAATAAATAAAATCTTTAAAAAAAAAAACAAACTATGGTATAAGAAAGAGGAAAAGGGGTGCCTGGATGGCTCAGTCAGTTAAGCGTCTGCCTTCGGCTCAGGTGTGACCCCAGGGTTCTGGGATCCAGCCCCCATCAGGCTCCCTGCTCAGAGGGGAGTCTGCTTCTCCTTCTGTCCCTCCTCCTGCTTGTGCTCTCTCTCTCTCACTCACTTACTCTCTCTCAAATAAATAAACAAAATCTTAAAAAAAAAAAAAGAGGAAAAGTGTAAACTGCATTTTCCCCCTATGTAAACTGAGAAACCACAAAAAAGAAAAAAAAGAGAGAGAGAATATGTGCACACAGAGATAAAAAGAATACCTCTACCAATGTTAAGACATATGAAAGCAGGCTGTTTTTCATTTCTTGTTACTAAATGTTCCTAGAATTACCTGCTATATCCTCACAACAACTCTCCTTTACTTGGGCTAGCTTGAATGGGTTTGTTTCTTTACAAACAAAAGAGTTTTGTTTGGACAAGTAAAGCATCAATCAAGAAAGTCTATTGTGGGGGCGCCTGGGTGGCACAGCGGTTAAGCGTCTGCCTTCGGCTCAGGGCGTGATCCTGGTGTTCCGGGATCGAGCCCCGCATCAGGCTCCTCTGCTATGAGCCTGCTTCTTCCTCTCCCACTCCCCCTGCTTGTGTTCCCTCTCTCGCTGGCTGTCTCTCTCTCTGTCGAATAAATAAATAAATAAAATCTTTAAAAAAAAAAAAAAAAGAAAGTCTATTGTGGTGTTTGGGTTCTAAAAAGGCCTGTGATAATTAGGATTACTACTAAAGGCAGTGAGGAATAAGTAAAACAGAGACGTGAATCCAAGCCAAAGATTTTAGGAAGTGTGAAGATTAAACCAGGAAAAACAAGATGAGTAGACAAGATTCAAGTGCAAGGACAGGCCTAAATATGAGAGGGAGTTAAAGAGCAGGACTGGGACTAGGCAGAACTGAGTTATATTTATAGCAACAGCTGACCAGGCTGCTTAGGTCAACCTTACTGCCAAGAACAGCTAGAAAAGAGGGAAACAATTTTTAATATCCATTAGAGAAGAGACATCCAGTTTCTAGTTTCAAATGTAAGGAGTGTGGAACTTACCACTCTGTCCTAACAACAATAAAGGCTGAATGGACTGAAAAATCAACAACTTCTTGGATCCCCACAGAGGGGAAAACACAGAACAAACTCTTGTCCCAAGACTGAAGAGACAGGCAAATACAGGTAATCACAGTTTACCAGAGCAGAACTCACAAGCAGAAACTGCCTCAGGAACCAGTATTAGGGTAAGAAACCTGAACTGTAATTGATGAACTATTGAAGGCTAACTATAGACAGCTCTGAGAGTTAAAAACCCAGGGGGACGCAGTCATAGGAGGGCCCCCACAATATTGTGAGATTTACCTCCAAGAGTTCAACCAGATTCCCACAGTAAATATTAGAAAAATTCCCTTGGGTTCTGGCAGGGGAAGGGGAAAAGGAACCGTTTTGGAATACACCAGAGTCCTTCGTTCTCAACAAGGCCTGCCCTCTGGAAACTAGTTAAGCAGAGCCTCACCTGATGGGGTATTATCAGAGCCTAAATGACCTGGGAGAAGGGAAATACCCAACTCCAACTTATTGTAATCATCCTGTCTTACCTAAAGGGGAAGAAAAAAGCAGAAGCATGTGGTGTTCACAGTCCAGAAGCACAGAATCACTGAAAAATTGAGACTTAATCATAAAACTGTAGAATGCTTCTCTCCCCCCACACCTCACCACTAAATTACTAACGGCCTATTTATAAAAGTTCCTTTTACCCGATACATGTCTGGCTACCCGAAAGAAATTAAAGGCCTATCAAAGGGCAGAAGACAGAGTTGCAAGAGACAGAGCAAGCATCAGAGCCAGACATGGCAGGATGCAGGAATTATCGGGCTGAGAATTTAAGCAACTATGATTAATATGCTAAAGGCTCTAATGTATAAAGTAGAGAGCATGCAAAAACAGATGGGCAATATAAACAGAGAAATAGAAATTCTAAGAAAGAACCAAAAAGAAATGCTAGACACCAAAAACACTATAACAAAAATGGAGAAGAACTCTGATGGGCTTATTAGTATACTGGACAGAGCTGAGGAAAGAATCTCTGAGCTTGAGGATGTATCATAGAAACCTCCAAAACCAAAAATCAAACAGAACAAAGACTGGAAAAAAAATAACAGAATATCCAGGGACTATGGGACTACAAAAAAGGTAAAATATTCATATAATGGAAAAACCGGGAGAAGAAATACAGAAAGAAACAGAAGAAATAACTGCAATAATAATAACTGAGAATTTCTCCAAATTAATATCAGAAACCAATATATTCAGGAAGCCCAGAGAATACCAAGCAGGATAAATGTAAAAACAAAACAAAATAAAAAAACTACACCTAGGAATATAATTTTCAAACTATACAAAACCAAAGAAAAAAAAATCCTTAAATTAGCCAGAGGAAAATAAACAATAAACACCTTACCTACAGCAGAACAAAGATAAAAATAATATCCAACCTCTCAGAAACCAAGTAAGAAGAAAGTAGAGTGGAATATTTAAAGTGTGGAGAGGAAACAAAAAAAACCCACCAGCCTAGAAATCTTCACTCTCTGAATTTATCCTTCAAAATGAAGGAGAAATAAAGGCTTTCTCAGACAGACAGAAATTGAGGAAATCTGTCACCAGTCGACCTGCCTTTCAAGAAATGTTAAAAGAAGTTCTTTAGAAAGAAGGAAAATAATATAGATCAGACACTAAGATCTACATAAAGAAAGGAAGAACATTAGAAAAGGATTGATAAGTGAAGATAAAAGAAAAACTTACTTCTCTTATTCTTAATTGATCTGACAAATGAGTTTGTTCAAAATAATAATAGCAACAGTGTATTTGATTATGTGTGCATACACACACACGCACATTAAGATATACATGTAAATATATTTATATCCTAAGATAGATATAGGTATAGATATATGCAATGATACAAATGGCAGGAGGGAGAAATTAGGATTCTTTTGTTAATAAGGTACTCACACTACCCACTAAGTGGTACACTGTTATTCAAAAATATCATTGCATTAGTCATTAATATATATTGCAAACTCTAGGGCAACCACTAAAAAAGGTTAAAAAAATAAAAGAAGTGATATGCTAAGAAATATGATAACTGATATACTAAGAAGAGAAAATGGAATCACTTTAAATTCTCAATTAAATATCAGTTAGACAGTATTAGAGACCAAGGCAGTGAGGATTTGTGGGACAATATCAAGAAGAAGAGCGAAGCCAAGAAAACGGAGCACAAATATGAGAGCTGCTTATTCTCTGAGGTGAATATTAATATCAAACAGCAGCACAGTGGCTGAAAGGCTAAGAAGCTGAGCAAAGATTTCAGCAGTTTCATGACTCACATGGCCAAGTAATAGTTCAAGGACTTTCAAAGAAGCGCAGCCCTATTAAAACACCTCTAGCGTTTGGTTAGGAATCTGAAGGGCCACATGGTAAAGAGTAAGAAGTAGATCAGTCCTCAAAAAAAGCCCAGCTTTGAATCATTTCAGTTTTTGCTGGATTATGGTGATCTTCCCAGAACTTGATTGTCTGTCAGAAGTAAAATTAAACTGTATCTGGAAGAAGATATCATCTAGAGATTAAACTATGTTTGTAATTTTTCATGCACAAACAAACAGAAAATAGAAACATACCCATAGGATATGTAGATACTGATATGTTAGATACATGCTATAAAATCACTATGATTAATATGTTCAAGTAATTTACTAATATGGTGGAGAATTCCATGAGATAAATGGAAATTATGAAAAAAGAATCAAAAAATTCTAGAACAAAAATTAAGCATTGGAAAACTTGGTGATGGGCTTCAACATAGCTGAAGAGAGTTTCAGTGAATGACATAACATGGCATAAGAAAAAAATCCAGTCTGAAACACTGAGGGGAAAAAAAGAGACATGAAATACAGTATAAAAATCTAATATACCTGTGACTGGAACCTCAGAAGAAGAGAAAGGGAGAGAATGGGAGCAAGTGAGAGAAGAGAAAGGGAAGAGATAAAAGCAATATTTCTAGACATAATGTTCAAGAATTTTTTTGAAATTGATTGAAGATATCAAGTTACTGATCAAGAAGCAATCCAAAATCTATTCAGAATAAAGAAAACCACATCCAAGTCTATCTTACTAAAAACCAAACATTAGAAGAAAATCTTAAAGGCAAATGAGAAAAAAAAAATGTTATTACTTTAAACAGCAACCATAAGACTTAAAATAGAACTTTTAAATGGAAATAATGTTCAGTTGTTTGTGTTTTCTTGTAATTCACTGGATTTCTTTAAGAGGAATATTCTGAACTCTCCGTTAGACAGTTCATATATCTCCATTTCTTTAGGGTCTGTCATCAAAACTGTATTAGATTACTTTGTTGATATCACCTTTCTTCAGTTATTCATGATCCTTGTAGCCGGAGGCCACAGGAGCCAGCCTGGAGTCTAAGTCTGTGGGGCATGCTGCTGGGGCTTGCCACAAGACTGGGGCCACAACAACTGGCTGGGTGCGAGGGTGAGGAGCTCACAATAGCTAGTTTGGAGTGTAGGTCCATGGGGGCCAGCCTGGCACTGGAGTGGGCTGGAAGCCTGGAGCCATGAGAGCTGCCTATGACTACAGGAGGCAGTCATGCATTGGTGTGGACCAATGCTGTTAGGCACTTACTTCACTCTCCAATCCCCCATGGAGAGGTCATTCCTCTCCACACTGGGCTGCCCAGGCTTGGGGGAAGTGTGATGGGGTAATAAGAAACTGTCTTTTCTACCTTCTTCAATGCATCTTGTCTTACTTCTATATTCCATCCAGCTTCTGTTAACCCTCACCTGGAATCATTAGCTCTTGTGAAGGTGTTTTCATGCCTGGAGAGTTATTCAAATTGATGTTTCTGGTAGGGGAAGAGCTCTAGAAACTCCTACACCATCATCTTGCTGATGTCACTCTCAATGACTAAATAATTTAAGAAGAACTAGGACTCAATTCTAGAGAAAGTGGCTCACTGAAACCCAATGAGGAAGTTAGAATCTCCAGCCTCCTGGCTAGGATTTAAGGTTAGACTTCGTATTCCATGAAAGAAGAAGCAAAGGGAAAGTTGGTAGAATATCCAATTACCAGAGCCCTAGCAAGGGTCAATTAAGCAGACTAGTCATAAGTGATGGAGGTTATGGAAGAGACTTCTAATGCATTAATCACTCTCCATGTCCTTACATAACTGTAAAAAAAAGGCTAGAATAATCTCTTTTCAGGTCCTATTAGTAAGTGGACAGAGAGACTCTAAATCTCATTGGACTGTGAACAGCCTGCAAATGACGTACCTAATTATAGACCATGGGTGGAAGTAGGGCAGGCAGGTCCTGACCAAAGTAGTATTTCTTCTGGGCTAAGTGCTACCTGGAAGACTTTCTCCTCAGAACTTGAAATTCTTTTTTTCTAAGGTGGTTTCTTGCCTCTTATTTTCAAGTTTTTCTTAACCACCTCATCCCCAGCTGAGCTCTCTTCTTTTTAACCACTTCATGTCCACAACTTATAGGCTACAGAATTTGTCTGTGTTAAGGCTGAGAAAGGAGGAAAAAAGAGAGCTGAACAGGCTGTAAGCATAAGAATACAGAGTCCAGAGAGAAACACAGATTAATTAGCAATCAGAATTGGATAGAAAGGAAGTGACCACAAGGGGATGAGGTGGTGGAAAGCTTGACTATGGAAAGGTGACAGATACTGGAGATATAAGTGCATATCATAAGCTCTAAGAATTTAGCAACTGGTGGTTTATTTTGGAAGAATGATCAAGAAAAGGAAAGAATGTGAAAATCGTCTGGACTTATACCAGTAAGTCTAATAAGAATCAAGAACTTTCACATACTATTTAGGAATCCATGGTTATGTGGTTAGAGAAATCTTAAAATGCTACATGTCAGTCATGTGAAATTTTGGATAATTTTTTCCTGTGGGTAGGGAATTTAAGTTCAAGCTGAACTTTTGTGAGGAGAAATTGGCTGGAATTCTTTACCCTGCAGCCAAGAGAGGAACTTCAAATATGCTACTCAGTGATATATTTGTGAAAAATATGAATCTAAGGAATTTTAGCCTATCATCATATGCTGAAGTCACAGATAGAGCTTAGCTTGAACAAAAAGGTAAGATTTTGTGTTTTACAACCTCTCACTTCTTGTATGTCTGTACCCTATCTCCCATTACATTTCTTCTCTATCCTGGAGACCCAGGCATTTCATACTTCAGTTCAAAGCTGAATTTTATAAAGGCCTGGATTCCTTTCCAAGTGTCTTATAAACTTAGGTTCTTATCTCTGCTTTTCAGGTGAAAAAGAATGCTCAGAGTAGTTAGTGACTAGCAGAAGAAAATACAGATTAAAGTTGTAGAGCTAATTTCTCAGTATTTTGACTTCTTTCCATCTTTGGTGAATCCATTATTTTGTTTATTTATTTCTTTAACAAATATTTACAGAGAGCATTCTATGCACAAAACACCTAACTTTTACACAAAATGTCATAACTTTTCATCTATACTTTTCACTTAATCTCCACCGTAACTCTCTAAGACAGGTAAGTTATTAACCCCATTTTACAGATGACATGGTTAAGGTTCAAAGAGGCCAAGTAATATGTCTTAGTTTACCAGGTTTATTAAGTGTCAGTGCTATGACTTCCATACAAAGTTCAGTGAATTTCCCCTTAAATAGTGCTAATGACATAAAGATGCTAAAAGAATATTTTTCCTACCTTCACAAATTTTATCTAGTTGAAAACGAATAACAGAATAAAGAACAACATAAAAATATAGTTACTACAAAACAGTGTATTAAGTGCCAACTAAACTACGTAGGCATTAAGTGCCAAAGATTCATAGAAGGATCACTGATAACAGGAATCCTGGAAAGCTTCACTGAGGTGGCCTTGAAAGTTTAAGAGGATTTTAGGACTCTGCAGAAATCTTCTCAGGCCACTTCAGGTCCCCTTCCACAGGGAACCAGCAAGAATCTTGCTAGTCCTATGAGCCCCGCCCCTGAACTCTCCTGTGGACTCACCTACCCCTCTAATACGCCCTTGGTGGAGCCCATCTAAAGCAGTACCACAAACCTGGCAGTGTGCCACAAGCTGTAACAGTGGCCAGCACAACTCCAAAGTGACTCCTGCCCTAAGAAGAGAGGAAGATAACCACAAGCACCAGTCTGACTATAGCCCGTACAGCATGCTGGGGGTAGACTTAGGATCTGAATGCAGGCCCTGCTCACCAACAAAAGCTTCTCAGGGGACAATATAGGGAAAATGCCCTGAAATTCCATGGTACTGCATTTTCATCAAATGCCTGTCTGATTCAACTCGAGCCCAAGGTGGCACCAGACTGGCCTACAAACCAAACCCTGCCCACAATAGGTAAAGAGAGCCATTGCAGACAACTGGACAGAAGCCAAACATGGCTCAGCCACAATAGTAGGACGTACCCAACACATATAGGAGACACCCCTGAAACACCAGGTTCTGGTGTATAGGGGACATCACATTGCAGGGCACAACAGGACCTCTTCTTCATAAGGCCATTACTTCTAAGAGCAACAGACATAGCTGACTTTCCTAATACATAGAAACAGACACAGAGAGTTACACAAAATGAGGAGACAGAAGAACTTGCTCCAAACAAAAGAATGAGACAAAATCACAGCAAGAGAGCTAACTGTAACAGAGATGAGAAATATATATTCCTGATAGAGAATTTAAACTAATGGTCATAAAAATACTTACTGGACTTGAGAAAAGACTAGAGAACTTCAGGGAGACCCTTAACAAAGAGACATAAAACATAAAAAAGAACCAGAGATGAAGAACTTAATAGCCAAAATTAAAAATACACTAGAGGGAATAAATAGTAGCCTAGAGGAGGGACACCTGGATGGCTCAGTCAGTTAAGCATCTGACTCTTGATTTCAGCTCAGGTCATGGTCTCATCATGAGATCAGGCTCATGCTCAGGCTCCATGCTTAGGAGGGAATCTACTTGAGATTCTCTCCCTCTGCCTCCACCCCACTCTCTTTCTCTCTCCCTCTCCCTCTAAAATAAATAAATAAAATTTTTTAAAAAATAGTAGACAAGAGGAAGCAAAAGAATGGATCAGTAATCTGGAACACAGAGTAATGGAAAGCAATCAAGGTGCAAATAATAAACAATGAAAATAGACTAAGGGAACTCAGTGACACCATCAAGCATAATAACATTTGCATATCAGGATCCCAGAAAGAGAAGAGAGAGAAAAAAGCACAGAAATTTTATTTGAAGAAAGAATAGCTAAAAACTTCCTGAATCTGGAGAAGAAAACAGAAATCTAGATCCAGGAGACACAAAGAGCCCTCAACAAAATCAACTCAAGGAGGTCCACACCAAGACACATAGTAATCAAAATGGCAAAAAAATAGTGATAAAGAAAGAATTTTAAAGGCTACAAGAGAAAGAAAGACACTTATATACCAGGGAAAGCCCATAAGGTTATCAGCTGATTGTTCAGCAGAGCCTCTGCAGGCCAGAAGAGAGTGGCATGATATATTCAATAGGATGAAAGAAAAAAACCTGCAACCAAAAATACCTATCTAGCAAGGGTATCATTCAGAATAGAAGGAGAGAGAGTTTCCCAGACAAACAAACGTTAAAGAACCACTAAATCAGCTGTACAAGAAATGTTAAAGGGGACTCTTTGAGTGGAAAGGAAAGACCATAAGTAGGAGTAAGAAAAGTAGGAAGCACAAAGCAGTAAAGTATATCTATAAACATCAGTCAAGGGATCCACACAATAAAAGGATGTATATAAAAAAAAACCAACAACAATCATATACCTAAAATGTGGGGAGGAGAGGAGTAAAGCATGGGTTCAAACTTAAGTGACCATCAGCTTAATATAGACTGCTATATGCATAACACATTATATACCTAGTAGTATATACCTAAAGGTAACCATACATATACAAAAAAGTTAAAACATGAAAAAAATAAAGAAAATGGAATCCAAGTGTATCCCTAAAGAAAGCCAACAAACCATAAAAGAAGAGAGCAAAAGAAGAAAGGAACAGAGAAGAACTACAAAAACAAACATAAAACAAGTGACAAAATGGCAATAATTACATACCTATCAATATTTACTTTGAATGTAAATGGACTAAATGCTCCAATCAAAAACATAGGGTAATGGAATGGATAAAAAAGGAAGATCCATTTATATACTTCCCACAAAAGACTCATTCCAGACCTAAAGACACAAGCAGATTGAAAGAGAAGGCATGGAAAAGTAGTCATCAGGCAAATGGAAATGAAAAGAAAGCCAGGGTATCAATACATGTATTATCAAAATAGACTTTCTGAGAGACTGTAAGCTAGAGACAAAGAAGGACACTATATAATCATAAAGGGAACAATTTAATAAGAAGATATAACAATTGTAAATATTTATACACCTGACATGGGAGCACCCAAATACATAAAGCAGCTAATAACAAACATACAGAAAAGAATCACTACTAATACAATAATAGTAGGGGACTTTAATACCCCAGTTACATCAATGAATAGATCATTCAAACAGAAAATCAGCAAGGAGGGGCGCCTGGGTGGCACAGCGGTTAAGCATCTGCCTTTGGCTCAGGGAGTGATCCCAGCGTTCTGGGTTCGAGCCCCACATCAGGCTCCTCTGCTATGAGCCTGCTTCTTCCTCTCCCACTCCCCCTGCTTGTGTTCCCTCTCTCGCTGGCTGTCTCTATCTCTGTTAAATAAATAAATAAAATCTTTAAAAAAAAAAAAAAAGAAAATCAGCAAGGAAACAGTGGCTTTGAATGATACATTAGACTAGATGGATCTAACAGATTTATTCAGAATGAATAAAAAACCTTAAACCAGCAGAATACATGTTCTTCTCAAGTACACATGAAACATTCTCCAGAATGGATCACATATTAGACCACAAAATAAGTCTCAACAAACTCAAAAAGATTGCAGTCATGCCATGCATCTATTCTAACCACAACACTACGAAACTGAAAATAAACCAAGAAAAAATCTGGAAAGAACACAAATACATAGAAGTTAGATAACACAACCCAACAAATGGGTCAACCAAGAAACCAAAGAGGAAATAAAAAAATACACAAAGACAACTGAAAATGAAAACACAATGGTCCAAAATCTTTGGGATACAGCAAAAGCTGTTCTAAGAGGCACATTTATAGCAATACAGGCCTACCTCCAGAAGTGAGAAAAACATCAAATAAACAACCTAAGCTTATATCTATAGGAACTAGAAAAAGAAAAACAAAGCTTAAAATAAGAAGGAAATAATAAAGATTAGATCAGAAATAAACAAAATAGAAACTAAAAACAAAACCAAAAACCAAAAAACAATAGAACAGATCAGTGAAACCAGGAGCTGGTTCTTTGAAAAGATCAACAAAATGGACTCATTTTGGACTTAGCCAGACTCATCCAAAAAAAGTGAGGGAACTCAAGAAAAATCACAAATGAAAGAGAAGAAATAACAACTGACATCACAGAAATACAAAGGATTATAAGAGAATATTATGAAAAATTATACTCCAATAAATTGGACAGCCAAAAAGATATGGATAAGTTCCTAGAAACATATAACCTCCCAAAACCAAATCAAGAAGAAATAGAAATTTTGAACAGACCAATTACCAGCAAGGAAAATGAATCAATAATCAAAAAACTCCCCAAAACCAAAAGTCCAGAAGCAGAGAGCTTCAGAGGTGAATTCTGGCAAACATTTAAAGAAGATTTAATACCTATTCTTCTCAAACTGTTCCAAAAAATAGAAGATGAAGGAAAGTTTCCAAATTCATTCTATGAAGCTAGCATTACCTGATACCAAAACAGATAAAGACACTACAAAAAGAGAGAGAGAGAGAGAGAGAGAGAGTACTACTGGCCAATATCTCTAAGGAACATATAGATGCAAGTATCCTCAACAAAATATTAGCAAATCAAATCCAACAATAAATTAAAAAACTCATTCACCATGATCAAGTAGAACTTATTCCCGGGATGCAAGGGTGGTTCAATATTTGCAAATCAATCAATGTGATACACCACATTGAGATAAAAGATCAAAACCATATCATCGTTTCAGTAGATACAGAAAAAGCATTTAACAAAGTACAACATGCACTCATGATAAAAATCCTCACTAACATAGGTTTAAAGGAAACATACCTCAACATAACAAACTCCTAGACTATGGAATTCATATAGAATATATGAAAAACCCACAGCTAACATCATACTCAATGGTAAAAAACTGAGAGCTTTTCCCCTAATATCAGGAACAAGACAAGGATGTCCACTCAGCACTTTTATTGAACATAGTATTAGAAGTCCTAGCCACAGCAACAAACAAGAAAAAGAAAAAAAAAAAACATTTGAATTGGTAAACTTTCACTATTTGCAGATGACATGATAGTATATATAGAAAACCCTAAAGACTCCACCAAAAAACGAGTAGAACTAATAAATGAATTCCATAGGTGACAGGATACACAATCAATATACAAAATCTGCTGCATTTCTATACAGTGAAGTAGCAGAAAAAGAAATTAAGAGAACAATCCCATTTTAAATTACATCAAAAATAATAAAATGCCTAGGAATAAACCTAACCAAGGAAATGAAAAACCTGTAGGGGAAGAAAAAGAAAGAAAAGATGAAGAGGACTTGGATAGAAAAGGACAAAGAACTTTCCTGGAATAGTGGATGATATGAATATTAGCAAGGAGGTAGAAATATGCATAACACGTTAAAGGACAGTAAATAGAGTATTAACACAATAGTTGCCATTTATTGAAAGGTAACATTGTTTAGTGATTCAACGTATGGCCTCCAAAGACAGACTTCCTGGGTTTGAAATACACTACCACTTATTAGCTGTTAACATGGTAAGTTAATTAATTTCCCTATATCTTAGTGATCTCTTCTCTAAAATTAAGATAATGATATTACCTATTTTGGAGGCTTGTAACAAGGATCAAATGAGCTTACAAAGTGTTTAGAACACTGTCTAAACACTATGTAAGATGTTGAATTAGCTAAGTGAAGTAATAAAAGTATTGTAAATATACTGTTCTCCAGGCACTGTACTAAGCACATTATGCTATTTCATTTAATCTTCATCATCTTATAAGGTATATATTATTATCTCTGTGTTATTGGTGAGAAAAATAGAACTAAGATAGTTAAATTTTTTAGGATCACACGTCTGGTAGTTTTTAAAGCTAGGATTCAAGCACAAATACAAAGCCTGTGCTCTTAACCACTAAACTATACTTTCTGAGTTTAGGAAGCAGTGGGAAAATAAAGAAAAGCAGGGTGAGGCCAAATTATGGAAACCTTGAAATCATCAGGCTAAAACAATTAAATCATATACTATAGGCAGTGAGAAGCTGCTGAAGGTTTTTGGGCAGTGGTGTGTTTTAGAAAAATTTATTTGACCACAGAATTCTGGGTGGATTAGAAATCTCTGGGCCATAGGAGCATCAAGTAGACACAAATATATCTCACGTGAACCTGCAGAAAGTAGGTCAATTTTTCTTGTTCTTCAAACTCATCCTTAGAGATTCATCCATATATGAACCCTATTTGATCTCTAAACTATAATCAATAATAGCTTCAGCACCAAATAATGAAAGAAAAGTTGGGACTTCTATTGGCTGATTCCCAAATCCACCCAAACCCAACAATAGTGTTCCATTCTACTGCCTAAATGTAGGTGCAGACATTCATGTATATCCATAGTCTCTTTGTAATCTACAACTGAAAGGAATTTAACAACTAGAAAATGAATCACATGTGTAATGCCTCTTGATTTAAGAGCCCAATTCAACCCCCCAGATGCTATTCCCAACTATAAAGCATTGCTGGAGAAAATCACAAAGCCAGGGGTGCTGCTACTACAAATTCATGATCTTCAACCTTCGCTGAGCCTGAAATACTGCCAGGCAGCCTTAGTCAGACATCTCTCCTATTCCCCTCAGTGGCTATTCCAAACTTTCACCACTCTTAAGCCTTTTACACCTCTCCCCCATACTACCATCACCAGCACCTTCTATTCCACACACACGCTCAACAGATGATTTTTTCTGTATTTTACTGAGAAAATAAATTTAAATGCAATCATGTAGGAATTCCTCAGTTCCTCACTTGCCACCACCATGAATTTGTCTGTAAACCCACTTATTTCTATGTCTTTCCCTCCTAGATCAGTAAAATGTGTCCTTCCCTGTGTCCAGAGCTAACTGTTTCATCTGTACTCTGGATTCCCTGACAACTCGTCGATATCATTCTGCCAACCTGTTCCTCTCATTTCTAAATGTTCAACCTCCCTTCTCTACTGGTTCTTCTCCTTTAGCACATTCCCACAAGCAGCTCTATTATTTAAAATTCTCTTTTAATCCATGTCCTCCCTCACCAAACCCTCCTTCTCTTTGTCCTTTCAAAGTCAGGCTACTTGAAAAAGGAACTATGAGTTCTTTCCTCTCTTCATCCACTCTTCTGATGTTTCTTGGACCACATGTTCATAGAATAGGATTAGTCATAACCTTTGGTTCATGACACACTCATTACTGCTTCTTGCACGGTCCACTTTTAATAATTTAGTTGGTCAGACTACCTGTTCTCTTCCCTTCTCTATACTGCTTCACACTTTCCCTTACAGGTTTTTTCTGAAGAAGAGCATTCCCTTAAAGAAACTCATGACCTGAAACATCACCGAAAACACAGCTCCTAGGAAACCTGACTGAAGACACTAAGGATCATAGATCAGAAAGATTAAAAAGAGCCTGAAGTGCCAGTGAAATCATGGAACTATCACACTAGTCCTGAACTACTTTACTCTGGACTCTTGTTACTTAAAAAAAGAACTATTTGGTTAAGTTCCTGTAGCTGAGTTTGTTAGACTTGCACTTGAGAATAGTCCCTAAATGATCCACTCCTAAACCTAGCTTCTCCAGTCCAGATCATTGTCCAAATTCCAGATACACACATCTACATACTTTAGTAACCTCTCCACTTAGTACCTAAATCCCAACCTGCCCAAAACTGGACTTCTAAATTTCTCCCAAAATAGATACTTCTTTCTGTATCTCAAACAGTGAATGTCACCTCTAACTGTTCATTTACCCCAAACAAAATTCTGAATGACAAACAGAGCCCTGCATCCCCTACCAATCTTTTCACACCTCTCCATTATCATGTTCCCCTGTACCACTGCCCCAGATTGATTTAGTCACTGAGTCCAGTCCCGTGGATTCCCTCTCTTAAATATATCTCAAATATATTCTTTTCTCACCATTCTTACCGCCAATGCCATTGCCTTACCTCAGGTCTTCAGCATTTTGCTCTCTGATAATAGCTTCCTACCTGGTCTACTTGTTTCCTATCTTGATGATTTCCAATTTATTACTTACCCACACTTCCAGCAGACAGACTTTGTTTTTGCAAGAGGCAAAAAATATTTTCCTGTCTCCTCACAAGTAGTTTTCATGGTAGAATAGGATACATTTAAAATGGTTGTTCCCTGAAAGAGAAAAAAAAAAACAAAAGGATAAAAGTAACTAAGTTCTACATCTGGTTTTACACAATAAAGATTAAGGAAATGTGCAGGATAAGAAGAGAATCCATACATTAAGCTAATTCAGCAGATGCAGACACTTTGAACCAGAAAGGGCTATGAAATCCGACAACCCCCTTCTCTTCCCTGGTCTTCAACCAAATCTATAGAGACTGAGAAGCACAGTTGTGGTTTGAACTTCAAGCAAACTTCATTTTACCCTCAAATGTCCTTGTACCTCGCTGACTGCCGAATTACTGCCCAAATCTGGTATCATTCCTCTTCTTAGAATTTTTCAATGATTTTCTACTACCATCAAGAAAAATGTGAACTTCAAAGTCAAGTCTTGTGATCTGGCTGTATTAAACTACCCAGAGTTTGCGACACCAAACTATCCAAGTGACTATTTTCATGCTTCCATGCCTTTTTGCATGCTGTTCCCTCTCCCTGTCACACCATTTTGTTCTAACCTTTCCTCTTTACTGGTAAGATCTATTTACCCTAGATGATGCAGTTCAAGCCTTTCCTAACCTACTAAGTCTAAATACCCTACAGCTGGACTTCAATATCACTCTAGGTGAACTTTTGTTGAAGCATTTCTAAAACTATATAGTAATAATGATGAATTCCTTAGGGGCAGAGACTATAACTCTGTAACCCCAGAATGAATCTGGGCCTCATACATAGTAAGAACCCCCTCTCAAAGTGTGTTTAGTGTGATATTTTGTTGTTTTGTTGTTGCCGTTGCCACCATTAACTAAGAACTTACTATTTTTAGGTTCTGTAATAGGAGATATATGTGCATTTTTAAAATCCTCCTCAAACCCTATGAATTATGTACTATTATTAATCTCTGTTTTATAGATGAGGGAAGTGCTCACATAGAGCTTTAGTGATATATCCAAGTTCACGCAGCTAGTGACTAAGCATGTGATAGCAATCTACATCTCTATTAACAATAAGCATTTGCAAATGCTTGAGGTAGAAATGGCTATATGAGAACACATACATGTAAGCTAAAAACTATGCTCATTCATTTATTCAACAAATATTTAATGAGGAAAGAGGGGTAGGAGCTGGAAAGTCATGCAACTATACTTCAGTTTCTCTAAGCAAGTGTCTTAACCTTTTAAAACAAATTCACAAAATAAGTAAAATTATTAAACTCCTTTTCCCCTCTAACATCCGTTTGATGTCTTTCTTACTTCCCCCCTCCTTCCTTTTTCTTTTTCTTTCTTCCTTTCTTTCTTTCTTTCTTTCTTTCTTTCTTTCTTTCTTTCTTTCTTTCTTTCTTTCTTCTTTTCTTCTTCTTTGCAGGGTGTATCGCCTAATTTCCTTTGGACTACCACGATTTTACCCAGTCTCTGGGCATACAGGTGAAAGATAATGCACATATCTCAACTGATGTTCTGCATAGTTTTTTTGGAAATGAGATAATCTTGTTTATTTAAAAAATATAAGATGCTTGATCAAGAAAAGGATGAAAAAGGGAAAAATACAAAAAGAATTCATCATGCATGAAATATTTGAAAAAAATAAGTAACCATGTTAGTTTACTAACAAAGAGAGCTAGAATAAATTAAAACCGAAAATAATTGTACCAAAATAAAAACCAGGTAAAATTGAAGCTTCAGGACCCTAAATCCACTACTAAAAATAGCCCGACACCAACTGAAATGGATGTCCAGTCCAAATATACGGCAAGAAGTAGGTGTATTCAAATAGCATTTAGTCTAAAGCTGAGTGTTCATTTGCCAGGCAGACAGGCCATTAAAAAACTGTGGTTTTGGGTGTTTTCGACTGAACCTGAATTTTCAGATGTATAAATTAGTTTACCTCCTTGGAAAGACATGATTTCCTGTTTTCAGGAGAAATGCAGGCTTCTAAAAGCTTATTTAAAAGGTTCAAAAGGCTACTTAGGCATCAAATAACTATTAAAAACAATATTTTGACTATTTAAGTGTAAACGAATCAGAAACATATGGATTAAATTTCCCTTAAATTGCACATGCTCCAAACTGAAGAGTATAAGCATGGGTGAAACCTGTTTTGGATTTCAGTGAGCCCAAAACATTTGAAAAATCATCTGAGATGTTCAGTGAACTCAAGAGTACAGCTGGATTCACCCATCCCTAATTCATCCCTAACCTATGCTTCTGGTCTTAATATAAGGAAAGGTGTAAGTACACAAGTAGCTTACAGGTAAAATGTCTATATCTAAATTTAGAGGTGATTAAAAAAGATCTTTATAAATCTTTTAAAATCCTGTGTTTTAAAAGAAAGTCTTCCACTTTTAAAGAAAATCTAAACTAGTCTTTAGACTCTTCGTATAATTTTCTTTTGAGTCTCTTCCTAATTAATGACAATTTATATGAGTCTAGGATTGAGAATTAAAAAAACAAAAATTTTTTGAGCTTCCACTATGTGCCAAGCACTGTGCTTGGTATTTTTACACACATTATTTCTTTATTCAATCCGCAAACCAGTTTCAGTGGCTTATGCACAAAGACAACGCATCTGTATTTCACTCAGTTTTATATTCTTCATCTTGATAAGTCAGCCTGTTTACAATAAACAGCCTGAGTCTAATAAGTCAACTAAAAAAATACTATATTTTCTCATCGAATTAAACTGATAATATTAAGAATTAAAGTCCTTAGCTACCAGATGAACTGCATAAAATTAGGAGGCAGCAGAAAAAGTGATTAAGAGCACATGTTTTTGGATAAAAAATTACTTTGTCTTTTTGTACCTTCTTTGTATAACGGGTAATAAAACCTACCTTATAACATCATTGTGAATATAAAGTACGAAGTTGTATGTAATAGGCCTGAGAGTAAAGAGTGCTCAATAAATATTACTAAGAAATATATGTATACTGTTGTATGTGCTCAAAACTTCTTTTCTCCACCAACCAGTCAGGTCCAGATTGTGACTGCCTAGAACCATTACCAAAATGAATCACTCTGATCTCTCTCCAGACTCTCTGTGATAAACACGTCACCATTCACCCAGTAGATAATGAATGGTCCCCATACATCCTGAAGAGGGTGCTTGGAAGCACCTCTGTCATGAGTTACAACTCTTCACAACATGGGTGGACTTAGAGGGTAGTGTGCTATGTGAAATAAGTCAGACAGCAAAAGATAAATACCATATGATTTCACTTATATGTGGAGTCTAAAAAACAAAACAAACAAACAAGCAAACAGAAATAGACTCACAAATACAGAGGACAAACTGGTGGTTGCCAGAAGGGAGGGGGTTGGAAGGATGGGTGAAATAGGTGAAGGGGATAAAGAGGTACTAACTTCTAGTTATAAAATAAATAAGTCACAAGAGTGAAAACACAGTACAGGGAATATAGTTGATAACACTGTGATAACTCTGTATGGTTGCAGATATAACTAAACTTATTGTGGTACATAATTGTTGAATCACTGTGTTATACACCTGAAATGAATACAATATTATATGTGAACTATACATCAATAAAAAGTGAAAAGTAAAACAAAACAAAAAAACAAATGAGTTACAGCTCTCCACCTCATAGTGCCCTGTAAAATGCCATGCCAGCTACTTGAGGATTGAGACTATCCCCACACTTATCAGAAGTTACCTGTGTCAAATAGCATGAACTGCCATGACCCAGCCCCTGCTAACTGAGGTGTATCACACCGTTACAGGAAACTCCCTTTCCCCATCAAAATCCAGGGGCTCCTCTACCATTAGTTCAGGGAGTTTACTGGGCTCCAAGAAGTCATAGTTCTTTCTTGGGTATACCTCAGCTCCAGCACTCTGGCAACCACTCTGTCACCACTGGAGAAGCTAGCACAACCCAACGTGCAGGCTCATTCAGTGTAGCTCCAATGTTCAGATACACTACCTTTGCGAAAGAGAAGATATATTGACAGTCCCCTTCCCACCCACCGCTCATGCTTTCTTATCTGCGGGTCATGCCCCTGCCTCCCTATGACTTCAATTTTTGCTCAGAGAAATGGAAATGGGGTGGCTAGGAAGAGTTCCCAGAACCATACCACAGTTCCACATAGGAAAAATGACCATAAGACATTTTTCTTTGACTGTTCCCCCCACCTCCTTGCATGCTTTTTCCCCTCCTTGGGAAAAGTCTGATTTGCCACTATGGCAGCCTATAAGGTTTTCAAAAAGTCTCTGTGAAGATTTTAAACTTCTGAGTTATATCAAACTTTGTCAGATTTGCTGGTTATTCAACTTTCCATTGTCTGTCAGCAGTGAAAACCTGACCAGAAGAGGTGTTCTGGCCAGCAGGGATCTATGAGTCACTTATCTCCATGAGGTTTTAATGAGCTGCATTAAGTCAAGCACTCTGACAAATCTGTACATAAAGTAATTGGTTTTAAATGCTCTGTGAGAGGCTGCACATGGAGCAAAGGTACTGAATGTTGTGTACTCACCACAGGTAAGAATTTTAAGAGGCAACCTAATGGCTTAAGAGCCTTCTAATTCTCATTAGGTCTCTCTTTGGTTGGGTTGCTCTTTGTTTTAAGTGTACAGGACCAAGAACTAGCTTCAGACCATAGCTAAAGTGAAAGTGATTGGTACTTA
The DNA here is from genome assembly GCF_023065955.2 of Ursus arctos. Lineage (NCBI taxonomy): Eukaryota > Metazoa > Chordata > Mammalia > Carnivora > Ursidae > Ursus > Ursus arctos. The sequence goes on along the minus strand of NW_026622786.1, from coordinate 44,477,402 downwards.
ATCGAGGGCTCACCTTTCAGCTATGTGAGAGAGAGAAGGGAAATAATGGGAAAGTACAGTAATCCTCCCTTATCTGTGGTTTTGTTTTCCATGGTTTCAGTTATTCATGGCCAACTGTAGTCCAGAAGCAAATGACTCTCCTTCTGACATATCACCAGAAGGTTAATAGTAGTCTAAAGCTACATCATAACGCCTACATAATTCACCTCATTTCATCTCATCACATAGGCATTTTATCATCTCACATCTTCATCATCATAAGAAGGGTGAGTACAGTACATTAAGATATTGTGGAGAGAAACTACATTCACATAACTTTTATTACAATATATTCTTACAATTGCTCTATTTTATTATTAGCATTGCCATTAATCTCTTACCATGCCTAATTTATAAATTAAACTTTGTCATAGTTATGTATGCATAGGAAAAAAAACAATATATATAGTGTTCAGTGCCATCCATAGTTTCAAGCATTCACTGGGGGTCTTGGAATGTATCATTTGGAGATAAAGGGACTACTGTATACTCTTCCTTATTGCACCTCCAGTGATATTCCATTTTAGTTCATCTGCCAAAGGTGGGGATAAAGCTGGCAAAGTAGAATTTTGGGTGCTGCTTGAGCTTCCATGCCCCTTTATCCACAATGTTGTCACTCATGCCAGTTTGGGACAAAGCTGCAGGGTCGTTGGCAATACTAGGTTACCAAGGAAGGAAAAATTCATTACTGGAGATGCTGGCCTGCTAATAGAAGGTAACTGAGTGAAGACATAGGTCAAGGTCATGCAACATTAGGCATAAGACTGTCAGTACCAGGGGTACATTTGTCAGACTTAGCATTGCAGAAAGGTATCTCAGCAGGAATTTACACTGATGTCCTAGTGTGTTGTAACTGTGATCCAAGGAATTCTATCCATATTGGAGAGGTCTCCAGCCAATGGAGGTGGGGACTATGGGCTTGTTTCCAGGGGCACAATTCTAGCCATCAAGGAGACAAATGAGATTTTCAGAACACTGCAACAGTCTGAGTTCAGGGGGGATGTTAGATCTCTAGGAGACCTGACTGGAATACTAGGAAGGATAACCACACAGGCTACCAAGTAGGAGATGAAAGCTCCCAGACTCCTCTTTTCCCCATATTTCCCCCTCTTGTCACTGGCCCTAATATCTCACTCAAATGCCCAAGTCAGAAACCTAGGCACTATGCATGATACTTCCCTCTCCCATCTCTTCATATCCAAATCAAACACCAACCCTTTGTTCCACATTCTTAATGTCTTTTGTCACTTCTCTCTATCCCCACTGTCATTACCTTAGTTCAGGATACCATCATCTTTCCTCTAGATTACTATAGTAGCCTCCTAACTATTCTTCTTGCCTTCCTACCAATTCCCATTTCCTACCACTACATCCCTTCTACTCATGCTCTGGCCGTCCCTAATTACTTGCAGCTCCTTACATGTGCCATGCTCTCTCTGGTTTCTAAGCTTTGTATGTCTTCATTTGGCGAAGTCTTACACTTCCATTTCTCAAAGAGGATTCCCAATTCTCCAGGACTGGGCTCAGTGCCCCACCCCCATGGTACTACAGAACCCTATAAAAAGGGCTATGAATACCGTATCACAGCGCCTCTTTTCTTGCTTTGGTCTTTTTGATCACCTTTGTACTCCAGCTTTTAGTGCATTACCTAACACACAATATGCAATCAATGAATCTTTAATTAGTGGACTGGATTCTGTAACTTGGGGGCTACATTCATCACATACCTGATTGTGAATCTAAATGATATTATAAAAAAGAATTAGACAAAATATTAAAAATAGAACTACCATATGATCCAGCAATCCCTCTTCTATACATATAATATATATTATATATATTACATTCATATAATATATATTATATACATATAATTATATATATTTTTATATATCATTTATATATATATCCCAAGGAAATTAAATCACTACCTTGGAGCTCTCTGCACCCCATGTTCACTGCAGCATTATTCACTATAGCCGAGACATGAAAACAACCTGTGTCCATTGACATATGAATAGATAAGAAAAATGTGGTGTGTATGCAATGGAATATGATTTATCCATAAAAAAGAAGGGAATCCTACCTTTTGCAACAACACAGATGGCCTTTGAAGGCATTACACTAAGTAAAATAAGTCAGAAAAAGATAAATACTTCATGATATCACTTATATGTGAAATCTTAAAAAGTCAAACCCATAGAAATAAAACAGCATGATGGTTGCCAGGGGTTAGGGGTTGGGGAAAATGAGATGTTGGTCAAAGGGTATAAACTTTCATTTATAAGATAAACAAATTCTGGTCATATAAAGTACAACATGGTGACTATAGCTAACAATATAGTATTACATACTTGAAAGTTGCTAAGAGAGTAGATCTTAAATGTTCTCACCACACACACAAGAATAATTATATGAGGTGACAGATATATTAATTAATCTTATGTGGTGATCATTTCACAATATATACATGTATCAAATCATCATGTTGTATACCTTAAAGTTACATAACGTTAAACATCAATTATATCTCAATAAAACTGGGGGGGGAATTTAAAAATTTCAAACAGACATCTAAGGAACATACTAAATCCCAGGAATTGCAGCTATGTCTCCAGATTCTGAATCTGAGGAGTGTGACTATACCTAATGAAGACATTAATCTTCTATTAATTTTGGTAGAGGGGCTACATGAGTAGTTCATTGATCCGAGAATGGACAACTAAAGAAGCAAAGAAAAAAGCAAAATAAAACCAAACCACCAGGCAGAGGTAAAAATACCTCCACATCTAAAAAAGAGCTCCTTTAACTTCCTTTGGTGACAGGAAATAGTAATTTTTCAGGAAAATCCTCCTATTAGTCATTCTAACACTGAGTCTAGACCAGTATTTGCTCCAAGCTGATCATAAATTCTCTTTGCATTCCCACCTCCATACATAAATCTCACCTATCCCAAATTGAGGCTACCCCAGACACAAGGAAAACCAACACCCAACCTTGATAACAAGTATTAAGATGTTATTTTGCTAAAATGAAAGCAAACATTTCTTGCACATACCCCCTTTTGTATAGAAAGTTGAACAAGTTGAAATAAAACAGCAATTTTAAATGATAATGTGGAAAAAAAGGCAAGGATCAGGGCACAATAATGTTGCATCTAAGATTGGTCAGAAAGTAAGGCTTCCTAATTCTGTCTTCATTAGTTAGCTAATCAAAATACTTTCTCTCGATGCACTTGATACTCTCACACATTGAGATTTGCCAAAATCTGCTAATCATGGTCAATTTCATGTACTCTCTGTAAAGCCTGGGCAGTTATCCTGTATGGGTGCACAGGTTGCTCACCAGATAAAAAGGCCCACCTAAAACAATGACTAGAGTCTGAAATCAAGCCTGAACTCTGCTCAACAAGCTTTGTGCCCTCACTTGGGGCTTGTATCACCAAGAGGACAGGATACATTTTCCTAATCCATACAAAAGTACTATATGGGTAGTAGGGATCTTGCTTGAAAGGGTTAAGACTCAGCATTGTCACAGCTCTCAAGTAACCCTAGAAGATCAAACTTCTGAATTATATGTTCCAGAGATCCCAAAGGCCTTCATCAATCTCAGGATATACCATTCTGCCCTCTAATCATCATGACTTTGAGCCTGAACCATTAAATGAATCCACTCAACTTCTGCCCATCAGGACTTCTGCTTATAGTAGAAACTGCCAGACCTTTAAACCATGCAGAACAAACAAAGGCTATAAAAGTCAGCTTGAGGCTAGGGAGTAAGCAAAATCCAGCCTTCTGTTTATATTTCAGACCTGCTTGATTCCAAGTGCTTTGAGCACACTTGTGTCTTTGGCTGGTAGTACAATATGTCAACTTTCTTGGAACCCCATCTTTCCTGGGACTCAGCCCCCTAGACATCAGTCTTCTGACTGACTTCCTGGATAGGGTTTAGGCCCCTGGCTCTGCCTTTCCAATCCTACTCTCCTCTGAGGCTGACCACCCTTTCCACTAGTGATGAATGAGATCCCAGGCCCAGAATTCAGCCCAATATAGATATTGATATGGCCCAAGTGATGAGGTTAACAATATGGTATATTTCATGGGCTCCAAAATACCAAACTGCACAAAAGTGGGAGTTTTCCACATATTATTTCTTTGTCTTCCTTCACTACTCATCATAAATATCTCATCCGGTAAGACCAAAATGTCTCATCTTATCTTTATCTTTATCGGCAACAATAAAAAAACAACAAATGTCCACTCTGGTGAAGACCACAGAGCTAAATTCTAGAGCATAAAATTTTATGAAACCCAGACCATATTCTTGAATGCTGCCCATCAATACCATATTGTGTCTCAGAATAGCTCTTATCAGTGGAAAGTTCTGGTCATAACCAGGATGCCAGAGGAACTGCAGGAGGACAGCAAGATTGAGAAAGCAAGGGTAGGGTTCCTGGTACCTGTTGAGAGCAGGATAGCAGACTTAATTCTTTAGGCCCTAGTTTTTCTGAAGGCTGGCTCTGTTGCTGAATCCTCTTCTTCCCTTAGTATACCTCATCTAAAATCAACCTAATCTCTTCCTTACTGTCCGCAGTCTTCCCTCTCCCACATCTCTCTGTATTCTCCTCTAAATGCCACATTTGGTCTCTATGCATGCCTTTAAACTGACCCTTTTTTAACCACAACTCTCTTCCTTAAGACCCAGAACGATTTATTTTATTCAGGATCAGGCTCTAAAGTCTCTACAAGCTTTTCTGGGACCCTTTAACAAACCAAGAGTTTTCTAGAGATGATGACCAAAACTCACTGAATTCTTATTACAAGTATAGGCTTGCACTACTCTGGTGGGGCCCAGGAAGGTCTGAGTTTTCTGCCACTACAGCCCTGCTGTCCTTCCAGACAAACCTAGGCTGACACTGGTTGATGTGTCTCTGGAAACCAAAATCCACACTGACATGACTTACTTTTCTTGACGTCACTATTTTTGGCTGTGATCTCCATGTCAATATCATTCCTCTTCCCCTCCTGTGATTCTGTTGGTCTCATAACTCAGTTACAGGTTTTGTCATCTAAGGGAGGAGGATGAGGAAGGTAGAAATAGCTTTACAATAAAGTTGGTGCTGTGGACAGCAAAGTGAAGGAAGGGAAAAAACCTGGGTCTTTGATGACTTTTTTTTTATTATTGTGGTAAAATACACGTAACAAAAAAATTGGCCATTTTAACCATTCTTTTTTTTTAATTGGTATAGGGTCTTTATTTTTTAAAAAGATTTTATTTATTTACTTATTTGTCAGAGAGAGAGGGAGAGAGAGAGCACAAGAAGGGGGAGCAGCAAGCAGAGGGAGAGGGAGAAGCAGGCTCCTCACTGAGCAGGGAGCCCGATGAGGGACTCGATCCCAGGACCCCGGGATCATGACCTGAGCCAAAGGCAGACACCCAACTGACTGAGCCACCCAGGCACCCCAGGCACTTAACCATTCTTAAGTGTACAATTCAGTGGCATTAATTATATTCATGATGTTGTGCCACCATCACCACTATCTATTTCCAAAACTTTTTCATCACCCAAACAGGGACTTTGTAACCATTCAGCAATAGCTCCCATTCCCCAGTCTCCCCTGGCCCTGTGACCTCTAATCTACTTTCTGTCTTGATAAATTTGCCTATTCCAGATATTTCAAATAAGTAGAATCACATAATATTTGTTCTATTGTGTCTGGTTTATTTCACTTGGCATAATGTTTTCAAGGTTGAAGGTTTGTGAAGTATGGCACCCATTATCAACAGTGTACTCATGATTCAGTTCATATTTTGTGTATATGGTTATAAATTTTACACAGCATTTATCTTATTGCTTAATATAAATCCATTTGATTTGAATAAACACGCACAACTTATTTTATTGCATTTGGCTTTATTGCATTTCACAGATAATGCATTTTTTACAAATTGAAAGTTGGTGGCAACCCTGTGTCAAGCAAGTCTATTGGCACCATTTTTCTAACAGCATTTGCTCACTTTCTGTCTCTGTGTCACATTTTGATAATTCTCACAATATTTTAAACTTCTTCATTTTTATTATGTTTGAATTGCTGCAGTCTCATGATAAAACTTTAATGAATGAGGAGTTGCTTCTTATGGATGAGCAAAGAAAGTGGTTTCTTGAGATGAAATCTATTGAAGATTCTGTGAAGATTATTGAAATGACAACAAAGGATTCAGAATATTACATAAACTTAGTTGACAGAACAGTGGCGAGGTTTGGGAGGATTGATTCCAATTTTGAAAGAAGTTCTACTGTAGGTAAAAGGCTATCAAACAGCATCAAAGGCCAGAGAGAAATCATTTGTAAAAGACAATCAATGTGGCAAACTTCATTGTTGTCTTATTTCAGGAAATTGCTGCAGCCACCCCAACCTTCAGGAACCACACCCCGGTCAGTCAGCAACCATCAACACTGAGGCAAGACCTTCCACCAGCAAAAAGATTATGACTCACTGAAAACTCAGATGATAGTTAGCATTTTTTAACAATAAAGTATTTTCTAATTCAGGTATATACATATTTTTTAGACAATGCTATTGCACATTTAATGAACTATAATATAGTAAAAACAATTTTTGTATGCACTTGGAAACCAAAAAAATCATTTGACTCACTCCATTGCAACACTTGCTTTATTGTGGTGGTCTGGAACTGAATCAGCATTATCTCCAAGGTACATCTGCAATGAAGGGTAGTATGTGTATGTGGTGTGTGCAGACTTTAGTTCCATGAACCTTGGGAAACTGGTTCTACAAATGTCATAGAGAGAGAGACCTAAATGTATAGCCTTCTTTTTTTGCAAAGTGATGCTATTCCTCTTATTTATAAAATGACTGGCTTCAGTGTTATGCAGACCTATTTGCAGATCAATTTCAGAAAAGAATAAAAATATTGTGAAAATTTCAGTTTCATAAATATTTATATTAAAAACTTCAGAATTTTGTTCCTTTTTATTGCTGAATAGTATTCCATTCCAAATATACAATATTTGTTTATCCATTCATCTGTTGTTGAACACTTGGATTATTTGCACCTTTTGGCTATTGCTAATAATGTTGCAATGAATACTGACATACAAAGTATCTGAGTCCCTGTTTTCTACTCTTCTGGTTATATACTTAGGAGTAAAATTGCTGGCTACGGTAATTCTGTCAAGCTTTTGGAGGAACTGCCAAACTCTTTCACAGGGGCTGCATTTTAGATTCCCCTGGCAACACAAGAAGATTCCAATTCCTCTACATCCTTGCCAATATTAGCTATTTTTTTAAAGAAGTATATTACTATAGTCCTCCCAGGAGATACAAAGTTGTATTTCACTGTAGATTTGTAGTTTGGGTGTGCATTTCCCTAATTCCGAATGATGCTGGTATTTCCCTAATTTCTAATGATGTTGAGCATTTTTTCATGTACTTATTGGTCATTTGTATTTCTTCTTTGGAGAAATGTCCATTCAAGTCCTTGCTCATATTTTAATTAAGTTGTTTGCGTTGTTAAGTTGTAGTAGCTCTTTATATATTCTGGATATAGACTTTTATCACAGATATGATTTACAAATATTTTGTAGATTTTCTTTTCACTTTCTTAACAATGTCCTTTGACATACAAAAGTTTTTAATTTTGTTGTGGTCCAGTTTACCTATTTTTTCCTCTTATTATTCTTGCTTTTGGTGTCATACCTAAGAATCTATTGCCAAATCCAAGGTCACGAAGCATGCTCCTATGTTTTCTTCTAAAAGTTTTATGGCATCAACTCTTACGTTTAGGTTGTTGACCCAATTTAAGTTAATTTTTGTATATGTTGTGAGGTAGAGATCCAACTCATTCCTCCGCATGTGGAAATCCAGTTGTTCTAGCGTCTCTGTTGAAGAGAAAATGCTTTCTTTATTGAATGGACTTGGTACTCATGTCAAAAATCAAGAGGGCATGAATATATGGGTTTGCTTATGTAATCTCAGCTCCATTCTATTGGTCTATATGTCTATCTTCATGACTTTTTGAGTTGCTTGATTACAGAAGGTTACTTCATTATCTATTGCTGCTATAACAAATTATTACAAATTTGGTGGCTTAAACAAAAACAAATTTATTATCTTAAAGCTCTAGAGGACAGAGTTCCACAGTGGGTTTCACTGACATAAAACCAAGGTTCCAGCAAGGCTACATTTTTTTCTGGCAACTCTAGGAAAGAATCCATTTCCTTATCGTTTCAAGATTCTAGAAGCCACCCACATTCCTTAGCTTATGGCCTTCTTCCATCTTCAGAGACAGCAGTGGTAGGTTGAGTCCTTCTTACATTGAATCACTCTGACTTTTGCTTCATCATCACGTTTCTGTCTCTGTCTCTGACCCCTCTTTTGCCTACCTCTTTTACTCTTGTGATTATATCAGACCCACTCAAACAACCCAAGATAATCACCCTATTTTAAGTTCAGTTGATTAGCAAATTAAATTTCCCTTGACATGTAATATATTCACCAGTTTCAGGAATTAGGACATGGACACAGTTAGGGAACTATTGTACTGCCTTCCACAGCCATTTTAGTTCTGGACTCGTAGTCATTTGATACAATAAATTTCCCTATAGTTAAAGCCTATATAATTTGAGGCTGGGCCTGATGTACTCACTGGAGTCTCCCTATCACCACTCACCACAGTGCCTGGAATATAGTATATGATTACTATACTATTGAAAATATATTTATTGATGCTAAATATATTTATTGGGGCGCCTGGGTGGCAGAGCGGTTAGGCGTCTGCCTTCGGCTCAGGGCATGATCCCAGCGTTATGGGATCGAGGCCCACATCAGGCTCCTCCGCTGTGAGCCTGCTTCTTCCTCTCCCACTCCCCCTGCCTGTGTTCCTTCTCTCGCTGGCTGTCTCTATCTCTGTCGAATAAATAAATAAAATCTTTAAAATATATATATATATATATATATATTTATTGATATATTTAGCGCCCAGATCATTTGTGCCAGTGATTTTCAAACTACGGCCCGTAGAATTCTAAAGTTTCATTCCTGTGCTTTAGGAATCACTTGAGGTGGGAAGGAGAAACTGCTGAGGAAGGAGTTGAACCTTGCTTCAATCTAAGCAGTTTGCCTTTGTCTATTTCATATTTTGAGGTTCTATATAAAATTATATTTATAAGAAGTCTACTGATACAGGAAGTTAAAAAAGAAAACACTGGGATTAGGTCATTGACAATACAGCACAATTCCAAAATGTTTGCTTCATGAAGATGTTGATTTTATAAGATAAGCTGAACCAGCTGTCTAGGTGAGTTACCCTTGTAGAGAGAAGGACGTGCTTCACGTGGTGCCCAGCTGAAACTGGGCTGAGTAGAACTGGAGCATGAGACAGTCTCTTTACAACTCAGCATTCTAAATATAGTTTCCTGTTCAATCCCCAAATATTTTCTTCCAATTAAGCAATTCCCTTGGCCCTATAATTTCAGAAAACTCCTTGGAATTCAGTTGGAAATGAAGAACTGCCTTTTCCAAGCTACTGAGAAAAGAAAAGCAATAGTGAGCATGATTAAGTGCTTACTCACTCTGTGCCAAGCACCATGCTAAACCATTTACACACATTATTCCTCATGTGTATGCAATCTTTGCCATAATTCTGCAAAGTACACAGTATCTCCATTTTACTGATAATAAAACTAGGACAGATAAATATTAATCTGCCCAAGGCCATAAAACTTGGTAGGAGATCTTTTAATATTTCCCTCATACACTGGACTCAAAGACACCCATAAGAATAGGGGTCCTTTTTCCTTGCTGTCCTTAAATGACCCTTTCATTTACACAATGTCCAGGGCATTCACAGAGATTTCAGATGTAGAGTTATGTTTAAGTGAAAAGTAAGCTATATGCAGTGGGAAATCTGCCTAAGACCACACCTTCACTAAGACACAAATTTCTGGTTGATTTAGGAATAACTAGGAAGTTATCTGTTGAAATCTCCACAAGAAGTTTAATATGCTTCCTGAGTGAAGCACAGTAAGCAGTTGAGTAGAGGCCATTTAGCAAAGATTAACAGCCTACTCTGAAGGCAGCCAAACTTGGGTTTGGGTTTGAACCATGGCTTCAACTGACTGCATGCCTGTGCGCAATTCTTCACTCTGGTAAGCTTATGTGTTCTCATACTTTAAATGGGGGTGGTAATAGAGGCATGGAGAGGATTAAGCAAAATAATGACAATTGGAGTATTTGAAATAGTCCCAGTTATAAAGTAAACAGTAAATACTGGCTTTACGAAGCTTTTGGATATGAATTTTACATATCGGTTTTCATGTAGTAGCAATAATAATTAGCAGCAATGATAATGAATCAGTAAAATAACAATAATAACTGCTCCCTCCCTTCCCTGATGGTCTATTTTTCCCTCTACAGGAATGGTCCTGCCAACATCAAATCTGCTGTAATACATGTCATCATAAAAAACAACTCTCCTGTGTATCACATTTCCCTCTAGCTATCACCCAATTGTTATGCTCCCAATAAAACAAAAATTTTCCAAATCATGTTGATACTCACTGTCTGTACTTCCTTTTCTTCTATTCTCTTTCAAAACCACAGTAATAAGGTTTTCTTTCCAACACCTCTTTGAAAACCTCTTTTGTCAAGATCACCAATGACCTCCTCATTGCCGAATCCAATCCTTATCTTATTTGTCCTCTAAGCAGCATGTGACACAGATGATCACTTCTTCCTTTTTGAATCATTTTCTGCACTTGGCAACCATACCAGCACTGTGTTTCTTCTATTCTCTCAGTTCTTCTTTTCAGTCTTCTCTTCTGGTATCTTCCAGAATTCTTTTACTAGAATGCCCTTGGCATCAGGTCTCTCTGTCCTTTAGCTAACCCCACTTTCCAGTGATCTTATCCTGTTCCATGCTTTAAATATCATATATAGGCTAAAAGCTTTTAACTGTATCTCTCTAACTGCAGGCTCTCCTTTGAATTCCAGATTTGTATTCTAATTGCCCATTGGACATTTCCATTTGGATGCCTAATAGGTATCTCGCATATAACATTTCCCAATCTGAACTCTATTTTCCTATTTCTACTCTCCACCTCCACCCTTCCTTAACTCTATAAATGGCAACTCCATTTTTTTTTTTTTCAGTTGCTCAGGTCAAAAACTTTTTTGACAGCCTCCCCCCATGATTCTCAGCCACACCCAATCCAAGCAAGTCCTATTACCTCTACCTCCAATCTGACCCCAGTCTAATAATTTATCCTAAAATCTAAAAACAATCAGAGTGTTCCTTATTTTAAAATTTACACAGGGTAGTGTCACTCCTTTGCTTGAACATCCTATAATGGCTCCCATCTCATTCAGAATAAAATCCAAAGTTCTTACTATGGTCTACAAGGCCCTTCATGATGTTATCCCTATTATTCTGATTTCATCTTCCAGTATTTTCCTTCTGTCTCACTCCACTCTAGCCAAACAGAACCCCTTAGCATTCTTGAATATTCCAAAGCTTTGCACTAACTTTTCTTTCTACTTGAATCGTTCTTCCCACTTATTTCTATGTACCTTGTTCCTTCATTTACTTGTCTGTTCAAATGTCACCTTATCAGAGAAACCTTGAAATAGTCATCCCATCTCTATCACTCTCTATTCCTTGCCTTGCCTCATTTTTCTTCATAGCAGTCATCACTACTTAGAATATAAAATTTTTTTAATATGTGTCTTCCTCATTGTAATATAATTTTCGTAAGTCCATGGACTTTGTCTTTATTATTCATTGCTATAGCCTAAATGCATAGAACAGTACACAGCACATTGTAGAAACATTCCTAAATATTTATTGAATTAACAAATCATTTGTTAAGGCCCTACTATGTAACCATTATCTTAGTCAATCCTTACAACCCCCTGGGGTTAAATGCTTGGGTGCTATGTCAGAATGTCACAAGTCTGATGTTCTACTAGTTGTATCAAATTGGACAAGTTACTTTGCCTCCCTAAACCTGTTTCCTCATCTGTATAATAGGAAATAATATCCATTTCAAGGTATATTGTGAAGATTTAAAGGAATAATATGTGAAGAGTTTTGCATAATGCCTAAAAGATGTCTAATATTAATATAGGTAAGAAAAGTAAGAAACAGAAAGGTTAAAATCTACATATGTTATAAAATCCACAGACAGATTATAAAAATAGAGGGCTGGATAAGGAATCTAGAGCTCTGATGCTGGAAAATTTGTGTTTATTTTACTGTTCTTGAAACTAAATCTAGACAAACAGTTTTCCCCTTTCCATTTGTTGCTAAATCTAAAGAGCAAAGTGAAGCCTTTGGGTTTTTTGGGGGGGTTTTTTTGTGTTTTTTTTTTGTTTTTTAAAGATTTTATTTATTTATTTATTTGACAGAGATAGAGACAGCCAGCAAGAGAGGGAACACAAGCAGGGGGAGTGGGAGAGGAAGAAGCAGGCTCATAGCGGAGGAGCCTGACATGGGGCTCGATCCCATAACGCCGGGATCACGCCCCGAGCCAAAGGCAGACACTTAACCGCTGTGCCACCCAGGCGCCCCCAAAGTGAAGCCTTTGTTTTCAAGTTTTATGAGATCCTGCTGAGGTGTCCTGTTTTCTGTAATAAGTATTAACATTTTTCTATTTTTATTTATTCACACAACAAACATGAATCAGAATTTATAATCTACTTGGGAACATAAGCCACATGTTTTGATGACAAGGAAATTAGGAGAACTGAGGGAGTGCTAAGGAAATTCAGGGTAAGAGGCATACCTTTATTTCTTTGTAGGTGAGGACTCTCCTATTCCTTCCCTCACTCCCAATCCATAGGTCAGTTTCTTTGTAAACTCCTTGCTATGTAAACACAATACATGAGACATACATACATACTTTTCTCCTAAGTGTTAAGGATTCCTGTTTAAGTCCTAATATCAATTTCTTGAAACAAAAATGCACAGATAATTTTTGGGGGAGTTAACCAAAGTGTTTTCTATTCCTCTCATCTGGTTTGCACACATAAATGGTGCCTCTGGGTACATCATAAAAAGAGTTTTAATTAAGAGCAAACACACTTGGGTTTTACTTATCTTGGGTCCACTAATCAGATTCAAGATAAAGAGTTCCTTGCAGGGAGAGGGCTGTGGGGCAGATACTTGTTTTTCCCAAAACTTTCTGTCTACTTCTGCAGTTATATTAAAAAAAAAAAAAACCACATATATTCTGTAGGATTATTTACGACCTCTGGAGACAATGAACACGCAGCATTAGTGTGCATGGATACTGTCATGTGTTAAAAGAAACACACGTGCAGTGGGCCTGTAACTACAGAATTCTGAGGTTGAATTTCAGGGTTTATTGGGGTAAGGGAGTGATTCATAGGGATGTTGATATTTTAGCATTTTCTATTCAACATGGGAATTTAGAGATTATCCTAGGAGAAATGAAGGGGAAAGCTATATGTCTCAACTCTTATTTTTAATGAGGATGAATTTGCAGGGATGTCAAAAATTGGATAGTCTATCTGCCAAATCTCTGTTTTACATATGCACTTTTTTTTTTTTTTTTGCCATCTTATTCATGTCAAAAGGTATTGCCAAGAATCATTCCTGTCATGGTGTTTTGTGCCAGCACCGTCCGAATAAGAAGCTGTTCAATGTGAGAAAGAACTGGCTTCAGAGGCACAGATGCTGTATTAGTGTTGGAAGTATTCCTGTGTGGAAGCTTCTCCCCTTCACACTGAATAAAACTGTATGATATTTACCACCATTTAATCCAGAGACACCCCTCCCTCCTTCTACTTATAGTAACTGCACTGTGTTGTTGTTTTTTTTAACTACATCTGGACTGCAAATACAAAAAATGCATCAGCTGCAAGTAGAGTTGTGACAATAAGACAAAATTCTTGCCATTACTGCTTTCACTCAAAGCCCTGAAACTCTTGCTTATGATTCTATCTCCTAAAGTGAAACCCCTCAGCAAACCTCTCTAAGCCTCAGCATCCACACTGGAAAATTAGAAATTATAATACCCTCCACTCACAGAAAAAAGTTGCCAAGACTTAAAATTATAACCTTCATATGCCATTTAGCACACACAGCACAGGAGACATAAACAATAAATGCTATTGGAAGGGAAGTAGGGTGCAGAGTTTTGTCAGCAAACACACCTAATTTCTATCCTGCTCTACTACTTATAAACTGTGTAACCTTAACCTTAAACTGGCCGACATAATTTCTCTGAGCCTCAGTTTCTCAGAATGAATCAGAATGATATATTACCTATCTCATAGACGTGGGATAATGAAATGTGATAATACATCTAAAGTGCTTACCACAGTGCCGACACATTCTAAATGCTCTGTACATTAGCCATTATTATTAATTCATTACTTCTTGAATGTTTGGATAAATAACATATTTTAGCATACTTTCAGTAAAATCTTTGTGAAATAAGTGCATTCATAAAGACTGATATGGGACCTTCTATATATAAGTAGAGAATTATACAGCTCTAAAAAAGAGTAAATTATAGAGTACTCCTAAATTGATTAGATCATTTTAAAATCTTTCAGTCTGGATATATCCATCCTTGCATAGAGGTATACATACATTCCTGGTCCAAGTCCTATTGAGAAGTCCATAGGCTTTCTGAGCTTCCAGCTGTGTCTTCCCCTGGAACAAGCTAGATATCCAAAGGACAAGTAGCTCTTATCTGGCCCTCTGGAGTCTCGGCCTCAGCTAAACTGATCTCCTAAATCAGTTCTTTTGGCTCCTTGCTCAACAGCTCTTTGGATCCCAAATTTCATGAACTTAATCTCCTGCTAGAGCTAGGCTTTTGGTCTCTAGTTCTCCTGGAATCCAGAGTCATTTTGTCTTATATACATGCTTGTTTTCCTATTTCCAGTTAACTCTGAATAAAAAACTACAGACACACAAAAACTATCCATCATTCAATACAAATACACAGAGACACTCCCACCAAAAAGACCTAATGAATGCAGTCAAAGCAATGAGAAGTCAGTCACTGAAAATGCAGTTGGAATCACAAACCTTTCAGCACCAACAGGGTTTTATGGTTGTTCCCATGTTCAGTGAAGGATGTGACATTCTGAAATTTAAATAAATTAAATATATATATATATATATATATATGTTTTTGCATACACTACCACATGAAAATCAATCCAGAAATATTTAAGTTCTAAAAAAAAGAAATATTTAACTTCTAAAAATTTTTTAAAAGACATTTGGTTCGTTAATTCACTTTTTCAAAAAATGTATAGAAAAGTAAGAACACTGGATAACATTTATTGAGCATTTTCTGTGTCAGATACTGTTCTAAGCACTGAATAATGATAATCATAATAGGAAGTTAATAATCACAAGATCTCCTCCACCTTACTAAATAAACTGAAGCACGGAGGGGTTAAATAATTTGGCCAAAGTTCCAATGGCTAGTAAGTGATAAAACCAGGTACTTACCATGTGCAAGGCACTTTGCCAGAGGCAGAGCATACAAAAGTAATAATATCTAGTCTCTGCTTTCACGAAGTTTATGTTCAAGTGAAAAAGTCAGACAAAAAGAGTAGACAAAATAATTTCAAATAAGCACTATAAAGGGAATAGAAAGTAGGACTATGCTATGTTATGAACTGAATGGAGTCTCTCCAAAATTCCTATATTGGAATTCCCTAGTACCTCCAAATGTGACTGCATTTGGAGATGGGGCATTTAAAGAGATCTCTAAGACTAAATGAGGTCATATCATTGGGGCCCTAATCCAACATGACTGGTGTTGTTATGAGAAGAGAGGTTGGGATACAATCAGACATAGGGAAAAGAGTACGTGGAGACATCTGAAGAAGACAGCCATCTACAAACCAAGGAAAGAGGACTTCAAAAGAATCCTACCCTGCTGACACCTTGATCTCAGACTTCCAGCCTCCAGAACTGTGAGAAAATAAATTTCTGTTGTTTAAGTCACCCAGTCTGGGGTCCCTTTGCTATAGGAGCCTTAGAAAATAATATAGCAATCAAAGAAGGCCTCTCTCTGAAGTGAGAATATTTAAAATTAGGATTCGCAGAATAGAAGAAAGTCCCAGACAAAGGAAAAAGAGCAGAGGCCTTCAGGGGAGAATTAAACACTTTGAACATTCTTCTGGTCTCAGAAGTCATCATAGCCACTTCATTAAGTGATTACTCACAAAACACTTTATAATTTGGGAAGTGTTTTACAGCATTATTCTCAATTAATCATCATAACAGTCATAGGAGGCAGATATTAATAGATTCATTTTGCAGATGGAAACTAAGGCACCAGAGATGCCAAGTGACTAGAACTTGCACCTAGTTCCTTTGATGTCAAAACCAATATTCTTTTCATTATACTGAGGTTTCCTCTTAACCAAGACCATTCCAATTTTGTATAAAAGGCTCTAGTAATCGTAAGGCCATATCTCACAGGGAAAGACGGATTAAGAGTTGAGAAATTATAAACAGGGTAGAGTTCTTCTTCATCTCTTCATGTTTCGCATCCCAACCCCCACACCCTCTTCTTATTGTCCTCAATAATGATGGTGTTATATTATGGGTTTTATTGGTTTTTAAAATCTGTTTTCATGAATAAGATATTTTAATTGCTTTAATTGCCCCCTTCACTTAGACTGGGTAGACCCATGAATTCTCTTCAAAATGGCTTTGAGTTTAACTGTAGCCTTTGCAAAATGGAACCTCAACAACTACCTACAGTGCCTGCCAGCAGGACATGGGGAAGTAGTGCAGGCAAGGGAGATTTCCATATAACACATGTGTTCTAAGTACAAAATTACAATAATTAGAGATGGCAAAGACTGAGAAGTCTATCTCCAGGAAGGTCAATGAAAGATTATAAAAATGTTTAGTCTAGGCTGGTCCCATTCTCTTAATGGTACATGAAGTGAGCAAACCATATATGCTTTCTCTAGCAGACTATTACATGATCTAATCAAATGTAGTTTTAACATATTTGTACAATGTCATGACCCATAACTCTATCATATTTCACAATTAGTTTTTCCCACTGAAGCTTGTGGGAATCAGAAAGTATAAACAAAACACACTGATTATCTATTAAAAGTTATTCAATAAATATTTTTGAGGATCTATTTTGGAGAAGGCCCTCCATTGGTACTGTGAAGGTCATAAAAATAGTTAAGATTAAGACAAGCTCGCAAAATGAATGTAAAACTCTAACAGAAAGATGTCATCCTTACTTATACCTATAATTCAAAGGCGGAATTTGTAAATGGTAGAGGAAGCATTGAGAAGGGAAAGAGGAATTCACATCTAATTGTGAACATTAGGGAGCCCTTTATGGAAGAGAAAGTATTTAAACTGGGCCTTGAAAGGTGGTTGGGATTTCAACTGGTACAGATGATAAAGGGCCAACTTTCAGGTAAAGGGAAAAAAACACGAGCAGAAATAAGAAAAAGCAAAGCCAGGGGCACCTGGGTGGCTCAGTCAGTTAAGCATCGGTCTTTTAATTTCAGCTCGGGTCATGATTTCAGAGGTGTGGAGCCTGCCTAACATTCTCTCTCTCCTTCTCCCTTTCTCTTTCTCCCCACCTCCAAAAAAAAAAAAAAAAAAAAAAAAAAAAGCAAAGCCATGTCAGGGGATAATTTGATGAGAGTTGGTGTATGGGAATGATTATTTGTAAACAATATAGAGACAGCACAGGCGTTTAAGTAAGGGGGGATCTAACAGTGAATGCCTACCATGTACCAGGCCACAATCTGGACTATTACATATGAGAGTTTATACTTCAGCCCCCAAACCCAAACACAACACACTAATGTGGAGAAACCGAGGCTTAGGGGATTCAAACAGAGTCAGCAATGGGAATGACATGAATAGAACTGTGCTCCAGATGATGAGTCTTACAACCATTTAGGAAGAATACCTATTTATTATCAGAAACAAGGAAGTGAAGAAAAGATGATTTAGGATCAGGATAATGACATCCTGACTTTGAAATAAGTAAAAGACAGGTAAGTAGAGATTTCCAAATAGTAATTTTAAACTTAAGTATGGAACTGATTTGAGAGGTCAGAGCTAGATATAGATTTGAAATTCAATCTTACAGAGACAATAGTTTAAGTCATGGAAAGCGCAAGATAGCAAAAGGAAAAATTAAAGATGATGGAAGACACAACCTTGGGAAACACACTACTGGGGGCAAGAGGAAGAAGGCATGCCAGTGAAGCAGAGAAAAATGGAAAAATGAAAGAAATACTAAGGTGGAGAATAGCAAAGCTCAAATTCTCATCATATAATAATCATAAATCTCTCCACAAAATTGGAGATGAAGATGAAAGGGATGAAGGAAGAGGAAAGGAGAGTAAAGAGGCTTGAGAAAAACACAGAAGATTTTGAAAGGTGTGGGAAATGGAACAGGGAGTCAATCTGACAGGAATGAAAATATTGCCAAAAGCAGCAATGAGTTCCAGCTAATGTTAAAGCAAGGATTTGTGGTGGAGTCAAGAGAGGGGATACCGGGACTTTGTCTAGGAATACGGATAGCCTATGAACAAAAACAAGTCATGAAATAACAAGAAGTCAAGGGGAAAGGAAAATAGATGGTTGTAGAACCCATCGTGGAGCCCAGAATGAAAAGAGAGACAAGTAAATTCTGCTTTTTCCCTTTGTCTCTGACACTCCCAATTGTGGCTGAAATGATTTTTTTAAATGCAAAGATCAATGACATTCAAACTTTAAATATTCAAAATAAGCCTCTGAACCAACTTTGTTTCCTTTGGGAAAACAGGTACATCAGCCATACTAAAGGAAATAAAATATCTATACCGTTCAACAGTGTTGAATTTGACCAAATTACCCCTTGTGATTATCAAATTCTGACTTCATATAAGGCCTAGTGGCCTTCACATTTTTCTGTATGGAAGGCGGCATGATCAGGTAGAAAGAACTCAAGTTTGGAGTCAGAGAGATTCATAAGGAGATTCTTTGCATTATCATTTACTAGTAATGTAACATGAGGAAGTTATGTTTCCACTGTGAGTTCATTTACTTAGAGATAGGATTTAAAGGTGCACTCACTAGATATATACAAACTGAACAAATATGTACTCCAATGATATTGATTAAGTGCCTTTAATATGCCAGATTTATGTAAGAAACTGGGATTTAAAAAGATGAATAAGACATCAAAGAACAATTCTACATACAAGGAACTAGCAGTCTACAGAACAGGTATTTAAATAAATACAATGCAGTAACAATAAAAATATGCAGAAGATGCAGATGAAATATAGAGGTGGGAATGAATATCTATTTTAAAAGGTGTGCAGGAGGGCAGGTGTTTAGGAAAACTTACTGGAGAAAGTGACAGCTGGCATTTCCAAGTACTCCATAGATAAATGTTCCCTCCTCCTTGTATACAAATTTATAGATAGGCCTTGAAAACCTAAAGACCATTACTTCCAAAAGATTATTTTGTGTTGCTTGAAAGCTGATCATAATCTTCATGTGTTTTTCTCCTCTTTAATCTCCTCTAGACTCCTGGAATTTAATTTAATTTTATTTTTATTTTATTTTTTTTTAAGATTTTATTTATTCATTTGACAGAGATAGAGACAGCCAGCGAGAGAGGGAACACAAGCAGGGGGAGTGGGAGAGGAAGAAGCAGGCTTCCAGTGGAGGAGCCTGATGTGGGGCTCGATCCCAGAACTCCTGGATCACGCCCTGAGCCAAAGGCAGATGCTTAACGACTGAGCTACCCAGGCGCCCCTAGACTCCTGGAATTTTAAAGATGGAAAGGGCCATAGAGATCCCAATCCAAATCTCTAATTTTATAGGTGAGAAAACCAGAGCCCAGAGAGCTCCAGTGACATATTTGTCCATAATTACACAGGCGGCAGGGCTGAGCCCAAACTAAGATCTCTCTTGTTTCCACTTCATAAACCCAGAATCAAGTGCAAAAAAAATCTCTTTAGAAATGTTTTTGACACCAAATGATAATTATCTTTGGAGTAGTGATAGCACTGCTTCTCTCCCTCCTAAGGGTTGCCAGGCCTTTCTTTTACTAAAATCTTGTTATTGTCCACTCCCAATGATATCTCATCTACTCTGAACTCCTTCTTTCCTCTGTCAATTATCCCTCAGTTTTCTAAGGGATTAGGTTAAATAATACCAATAGGAAATGATGCATTATCAATCTTCGTTAATACTGATGATAACTACTGTCTTCAGATTATGTTCCCTTTTTTTCATAAATCCTAAACATGTTCTAGGCAGTACAGCAAATGGCACAAATAATACCTTGACCTGTAACTGACATGACATAAGGAGCAATGGAAGCATTTTCCGTGCAACATTCATATATTTTTAAAGCATAGGAAAGTGCTGAAGCCACTTAGATTTTGAAGCCTGACACATGGGGAAAAGAGACTGTTTCCGTCAATCATTTGATATCTGAGATACCTATCTCATTAAAATCCAGGCTTCTTTGATGATCCTATTCACTGAGTGAAAACATACCCATGGTACTCTTAGGGAATTAATATGAACCAAGAATGTTTTTCATTTGGTCTTTAAACTTTGCTTTCTAGATATGCAAAATATCTTCCTTAAAGTCTTCTTACTTTTGTCATCTTCTTCAAGCACAGTCTTTAATGAAAATAGAAAAAGGCTTATTCTGATTTTGCAAAGAGATATGAGGGAATCAGGTAAAAGAATTCTAGAATTTTAATTAAGTTAAATAAAGTGTGTGTTTTTTTACGTATTTGAATGACTGACGTTTTTGTTTTTGAACCTGGCCAACACTGGTTTTGATAGTCTGCAAAGATCCAATTTTCTAGATATTTGCCAACTCCACAATTCACTTTATGTAATAAATATTTACCTAAAATCACACATATAAGTCTTCTGAATTTGCATGACATATGTATTTTTGAACAGTGTAGATTCATGATTGAAAAAAAAAAAAGAAGAAACCACTTGTGCTCACATTGGTCAACAGCTCTCCTTCCATCTTTCTATAAGAAAGGCCTGAAAACTTGAACATCCACTTTATACTTATCTCAAGAATTATTTTAGAATAACTACTTACAAACCCCCTAGTACAAGGAATATACAAATTTATATATTTCCAAAAGGGATGGGAAGGATCAGAAAATGATCTTGCTATCCTCTTGCATGTTTGTAAATGTTCTTTCCTAACTGCATATGTCAAACAGTATTCAAAGCATTATAATAAAGTGCTCCTTTACCTATTTTATACGGAATGATAGTTGCTTACCGTATCCTAATTGTTTCCAAACATCCCACCAGTTTGCCATCCAGTAATTCACTAAAAAGAATTAATGGAGAAGAAAAAATCTGGTGCTCAGTTACTTAAAACACAAGCCACGTTATCAAGAATGATGAAAGATGGCTAAGAGAAAGTAAGACATGCAAATGTCCTCTATTAGTACAAAAGAAAAAGAATGCATATTTCCTCAATAAGGGGGACAGTCAGCTACACTCAGTACTGTCTAATTCAGGGCTATCTGAACTTTTTGGTCCTTTTTCCTACTCTCATCCCACTTCTGGAAAAGAATCTATTCATAGTGGAGGATAAAGGTTACTGAATAAGACTATTATAGAAAGTATATAATTTAGAGTCATTATATCCTACATCTGTATAATTTCTATAACTGTTTAGTATAAATAATAGAAAACACTTCAGTATGTTGGCTCTGTGTGTTTCCCCATTATACCATTTGTAAGTTACAATCATTCATTTTTAGCCTAAACTTTTCTTTGTACATGGTATTAAAAGCCACAGTCAAGTTAGATTGTTGGGATATACTTTATGCAAGGGTCATCTAGAAGATTAAGTACACAAACACAACCAACCCTCAGAAGCTAACTCATGTAATTATTACTTTTCTAGCTTCCATAACTTGTGACTGGCATGCTATTTCTTATCTCAAAATTCTGCTAAAATCACTTGTTTAGCAACAAGAAAATCTAACAGATGTTTTAAGTTCTGCAAGCGTACTGTTCACATTCCTATTCCTCAAAGACAGATCTACAGCCAATGAAATTTAAATACACTGTAAAAAGCCTAGCAATGTGGAATGTGATTTGTCACCATTACATTCCATATGACAGGCAAGCTGACTGCATGGTGAATTTTGCATCAGCCAAGCAAGAGACTAATTGAGAGAATACATCAAGTTTTAAAAGTCTACTACAAATGCATATGTTTGTCAGTCATATTCTAAGTGGAGCTTAACTCAGAGAGAATGACATGGCTATTAGGCTTTATTGGGCTGGATTACATAATGCAAAGAGAGCTGGATCTACAGCCAAAATAACTGAGTTTGAGTCCCTCACCATTGATGTGCTGTGTGGCCTAAAGTAAAACTTAACTCTTAACCTCTCTGTATCCTAATTCTTCATCTGTTTTTTTTTAATTATCAAATGAAACTAACTTACAAATAAAATAAGGTAGGTGGAGAGCACTTGGAAAATTTGGACACTCCATATACACACAGATAATTGCTATTGTTATTATCCAGACATTTCAAGAAAAGGATTCTTGGCTTGTGTTGTAGCTATTGGCTACATACATATTTATAGACAATTCAATAATTTGCTCATTTGGGATTTGGAGTTTGAATCATCTGAATAATGACAGACTTTCACTCTTCTAAGACCAGTCTGTACAACACAAAACAGCATGGAGCATTTGTGCATGGGAACCTCTAGATAGCCAAACTCAAGCCAAGCTAGAAAATCTCACTGTCAAGTAGCAATGACTCTGAAAGTTTAAGTTCTTTGATCATTGCTTCAAATATCCCATTAGTTTAAGAAACCTGGCCATAATTGTTCTGGTAATTCTCATCCTGATTCATTTATTACTGGGAAACTTGGCTATTGTCTTAGTCCACGCAAGCTGCTATAGCAAAATGCCACAGACTAAGTGGATTATAAACAATAAAAACTTATTTCTCTATAGTTCTGGAGACTGGAAGTCCAAGATCAGGGTGCCAGCATGGTTAGGTTCTGGTAAAAGAACTCTTCTGGGTTGCATATTACTGACTTCTCTCTGTATCCTCACATGGTGGAAGAGGCTAGAGAGTTCTGTGGGGTCTCTTCTTATAGCCCCATTCATGAGGGCTCCACCCTCAAGACCTAATCACTTCACAAAGTCCCTACTTCCTAATACCATCACAGTGAGTATTAGGATTTCAATGTATGAAATTTGGGGAGACACAAACATTTAGACCACAACACTTTCCAAATAAATTGTAGTCCTAATGAAAAGAAAAAAACTGAATGTCAAAATTTATAAAAATTGAGTAACTTAGAACAAGAGACATAGCTAAAGATGCTGTCCCCTCTTCTTCCTATTCCTAATATCATCTGCTAGCCAATTTTTCCAAAACTCAGTGTCTGGTCGTATTCCACCATCCAACTACCCAGCAGAGAAAACACCTGCTATGGTTTTACAAATACAATACAAAGGAAAATTAAGAGGTTGTAACTAGCCAGAATATCTTATTAGAAACAGAAAACATTTTGATATCCCAGGAGGTACTTCAGTGTTCTTCACTGCTGAATAAACCACAGTAATAGCCCCATATTATTAGTTATATATATATTTATATATATATATAAATATATATATATTTATATATATAATATATATATTTATATATATAATATATATATATATATATATATATATATATATATAAAAATACTGGTAGGTCTTCAGTGGAAGCTCCATATATGATTAAAACCCCAAGAGAAGTATGAGGCCTCAAGCCCAGTGTAATATCAAAGTACTGCTCCAAATTCTAGAATGCTAGAAGTAAGCTAACTGGCTTCTCACACAAAGCTAAAAAAAGAAGGTTACAACCTCTTCTAGAACAGCAAGCATTCTGCTTCTTCTGTTTGCCTCCTTACACCTAATCTGGAGGTATATTACAAATTTACTAAATGGCTATTGCTCTGGCCTGAATGTTTGTGTCCCCCCAACATTCACATGGTAGAATCCTAATGCCCAATGTGATGATGTTATGAGGTGTGGCCTTGGGAGGTGATAAGGTAATGAGTGCATAGCCCTTATAAAGGGATTAGTGTTCTTATAAAAGAGAACCCAGAGAGCTCTCTAGCCCCTTCCACCATGTGAAGATATATGAGAAGTCTGCAACCCAGAGAGGAGCTCCCATTGACTATGCTGGCACCCAGATCTCAAACTTCCAGCCTCCTGAACACAAGATAAATTTCTGTTTTTTATATATGATATTTTGTTACAGCAGCTGAAGTGAACTAAGATAGTTATTGTTTGACTAAAGGTTATAGTAAACAAGATTTCTATACATATTAGAATTAACGTCATCTGAAATGGAGTATTCTTTTTTTAAAATTTTTTTATTAGTATGTTCAATTAGCCAGCATATAGTACATCATTGGTTTTTGAGGTAGTGTTCAACAATTCATTAGTTGTGTATAACACCCAGTGTTCACCACTACAAGTGCCCTCCTTAATACCCATCACCCGATTACCCCATCCCTCCACCATCCTCCCTTCTGTAACCCTCAGTTTGTTTCCCAGAGTCCAGAGTCTCTTGTGTTTTGTCTCCCTTTCTGATTTCTTCCCATTCAGTTTTCCCTCCCTCCCCCTATGGTCCTCCACACTATTCCTTATGTTACACTTATGAGTGAAACCATATGACAATTGTCTTTCTCTGCTTGACTTACTTCACTTAGCATAATCCCCTCCAGTTCCATCCATGTCAATGCAGATGGTGGGTATTCCTCCTCTTGATGGCTGAGTAATATTCCATTGTGTATATGAACCACATCTTCTTTATCCACTCATCTGTTAAAGGGCATCTCAGCTCCTTCCACAGTTTGGCTATTGTGGACATTGCTGCTATGAACATTGGGGTGCAGGTGCCCCTTTTTTCACTACATCTGTATCTTTGGAGTAAATACCTATTAGTGTAATTGCGGGTCATAGGGAAGCTCTACTTTTAAGGCCTCGGGGAATCTCAAAACTGTTTTCCAGAGTGGCTGTAACAGTTTGCATTCCCACCAACAGTGTAAGAGGGTTTCCCTTCCTCCACATCCTCGCCAACACTTGTTTCCTGTCTTGTTAATTTTGCCATGGAATGGAGTATTCTGATTAATCAACAGCTTGGACACAAAGTGAGATGTATCTCATATAGTTAACACCATTTGTCAAATATTAGAATATGTTAGAACTTTCCAGAACAAATTGAATTTTTATTTGCCAGATACTATGTTAAACCCTTTATATGCATTAACTAGCTTAAACCTTTTTACAACCTGTGAGAAAGATACTACTATCCCTGTTTACAGATGAGAGAACTAGTCAATAACACTTGTAGGTATTGAAACTGGGATTCAAATCCAGATTGGCCTAACTCTGCAGCTGATAATTCTATTATACTACAACCTCCTGCTTTTATGAACCAATGTCTTTGAACACCAATTACTATTTCAATGTCTTGAAATGCACAGCAGAAAAACACCTGAAATTGACCTGAGGGAGTACACTTTACTGTTCCAGAGTCTGTCCCCAGAGTTCAAAGGCTGGTGCAACACCCACAGGAAAAATCTCTGGTTAAATCTGGCTAAATGAGGCAAAGTCTGAAGCACCTGACAAGGCTGCAATCCAGAAAAATGTTGATCCAATAACCTGCCTAACAGTCTATAGCAGCTAATCTTCCAGCAGGATTAGCAGACTGCAACTCTGATGTGAAGCAGCTGTGTAAGGTTGCTTCTGGGTAGCCAGATTTCTATTATCTCCCTTTTATGGAGGGCAGCAGTAAACCGCCCCATGCTCTAAGGTCAACAGCAGTCCTCAAAGATATTTCTAGCCACTTCCAGGCCAACTGGCTGGGGACACATGACTAAGAGCTCAAACTAAGCAACTTGAACACAGGCTTAAGAGCTAGAATTTGTTGCTAAAAGAATGCACATCCACCAGATTTCCAAAACAGATGTGTAAGCACAAGACCATAATACAAGGATTGTTTCCCTCTGTTCTGCATGGTGGCCAGGCAGAAGAGCATGGTTGCCAACAACAAGCCAGCTACCACAGGTGGAACGTCCAGTTACTCTAATCTGAAGAAATATTTCAGAACATTTCTTTCACTGTTTGGTCCCTTTCCATTAGTTATTTAGAAGCTGCTTGGCTAAATCTTCATGGATGCCTTAAAGAAAATGTTATTAATACCTTCATCCATGATAAACTGAACATGACCTTAAAATCTCTGAGTGTGATTTACCTTTCAAGTGGAAGGAAAAATAAGGACATCAACAGGATAAAAAATTTAATTCAAAATACCACTCTTTAAAATGTTAAGTACAGCTACATGATATCAATGCTCTCATTAACGAAGAGAATATAAGTTTGTTTGTTTCAAGAATATCAGTGTGTACATACATATAATAAGAAATAAAATTTGCATTCTTAAAATTTTTATTTATTTGTGAGAGAGAGAGAGCACAAGCAGGGGGAGCAGCAGGCAGTGGGAGAAGCAGGCTCCCTGCTGAGCAAGGAGCCGGATGCAGGACTCAAATTCAGATCATGACCTGAGCTGAAGGCAGACGCTTAACCAGCTGAGCCACCCAGGCATCCCTTTTTTTACTTTCTTGAGCTTGGAAAATATGTTTCAATTCAGTTCTCCAAGCTATGTAAGTTAACTTTATTTCTTTAAAATGAATAAAAACATCATATGTACATAAATATTTTTATATGGCTCCCAGAGTACAGCATTTTTACCTAAAAAATTTAAATATGATTGCATTTAACACAATAATTTCAAGCTGAGAAATCTGTGATTATAAACATCACTAAAAAAAATCATAATTTTCTCAGGGAAAATAAACAACTTAGTTATAACCATTCCAACACAAAATCCAGAAAAATATATTTACCTTGATTTTTAAAAATTGATTGTTTAAAATATAAACTCCCTATAAAACATTTCTCATTCTTTCATCCAGTATACTGTTATGTAAAAGGCATATATGTGGCATTTTAATTCTCTTTATCCAAAAATCACTATAATTATTCTACCCAATACAAATACTCTCAGCCTACAAATTCCTCTTACTTTCATCTTTACATTTAAATCTCAAAAATAACTTAATATGACATTCTGTGTTCCAGAATGTCTGCTTTCCCTCTAACTGGTTAGCTTAACAAAGCAGCTCCAATTCTCATAATTTCTCATAGTGGTACTGAATAAAGGATCAGCAAAGGTGAAGAATATACACTCACGGTGCCAAAAATGTCTCCACCAAGAAAGTCCCTCAAGATTAATTTAGTCTGCCTCCACATTCCAAACTCTTCCATTTTCTCATTCTCTGTGAGGTAGAAATGAGCAGAATGTAGTCACTGCACATGTCTCCACAGGGAGACTTCCTGGGTACCAGGTTTGCTACTTACTAGCTGAGTGACCTTGGACAAGTTGCTTGACCTTTCCAACTTCAGTTTCCTCTGCTGCAAAATAGGGCTATCAAAAGTACCAACAACATAAAGTTTTTGTGAACATCAAATAAAATAATGCAAGTTAAGCACTTAATAAAATTGCTGACTAGTAAATAGTGACAACACTTGGATTTTATTATCTCTATAAGATGGCCCAGGTGGGTTAAGCAAGGCATATTTACATTAGTGAGAACTAAAGCAGTTCTCACAAGTTCTAACGTTTCTAATGACATACAGTAAGTACTCTTGAATAATGTCATACAAATATGAATTCAAAATAAAATTCTCTGCTCACAAGAAGACAATCTGATGTTCAGATCCACAAACTTTAAAAGCATTTCTGGAAAAAAATGATGTGAGGCAAATGGAGCTAGGAATCCTCAGGGGGGTGCATTTTTCCATTAGTCTTGGTAAAACTTAACAGAAAATAATGCAAAAGCAAGCACTTCTGGAATGGTGAGGAAAGACCTCAGAAAATCCACTCCCCTGTAAAAGAAATGCAAATACTGGCAACAATTGCCAAAATCAACTTTTTCAGAACTCTGGATATTAACCAAAGTCTTGTAACAATTCGAAGAGAGTTAATTTTTTTAAAAAGACAAAACTGGATTTCCTTGACTGTTAACCCAACTGAACAGAGATGTGAGTGGCCACATATAATAAATAAAACAGATTTTAGAGAATTCTTTCCAGAAAGTCACTTAGCAAACAGAGATAACAATAACCAACAGCAACAACAAGTCCTGGAGAGGAGAGAATCTGATCTCAAGAGTTGTCAGATTGTATCATTTAAAATATCTAGTACTGAGGAAAAAAAATTATGAGATATACAAAGAAAGAAAGTATGGCCCATATAAACGGGAAAAAAGCAATCAATAGGAATTATGCCTGAGGAAGTTTAGATATTGGACTTACTGAAAAAAGACTTTTAAAAAACAATCATAAATATGTTCAAGGATCTAAAAGAATGGTGCCTAAAGAATTAAATAAAACTATGAGAACAATCCCTTACAAGTAGAGAATATCAGCAAAGAGATAGAAATGATTAAAAAGAAGCAAATAGAAATTCTGGAGTTTAAAAATATAATAACTGAAATTAAAAAATCCATTAAAGGGTCTCCGTAGAAGACCAAGCATACTAGTCACAGAAAGAATCAGCAAACTTAAAGACAAGTCAATTGAGATTATCCAGTCTGAAGAACAGAAAGAAAAAGAATGAGGAAAAATGCACAGAACCTCAGAAACATATAGGACATCATCAAGCATACCAAGATATGTATAATGTGAGGAGAAACAGAAAGCAACAGAAAGAATATTTGAAGAAAAAGTGGCCGAACTTCCCAATTTGATAAAAAACATTCATCTAAACAACCAAGAAGTTCAATGAAGTCCAATAAAATAAACTCAAGGAGATCGGGGCCTAAACACACCATGGTCAAAATGTTGAAAACTGGAAAAAAAAAAAAAAGGAGAGAGAGACTATTCAAAGCAACAAGAAAAAAAACAACTCATCATATCCAAGGGATTCTCAATAAAATTAACAGCTGACTTCTCATCAGTAACTATGTAGCCCAGGAGGGGACATATACAAGGACATATATAAGAAGGACATATACAAAGTACTGAAACAAAAGGAAAGGAATGCCAACCCAAAATTCTATAAATACCAAAGCTATCATTCAAAATGCAGAAGAAATTAAGACACACCAGATTAAGAAAAAAAAATATATTTTGTCACCAGCCCTACAAGAAATAGTAAAAAGAGTCTTTTGGGCTAAAATAAACGCATGCTAAACAGTAACTCAGATGTACACAAAGAAATAAAGTACACTAGTAAAGGCTAACTACATAGGTATATATAAAAGACCATAAAAATATATGTTTGTAACTCTCTCCTCATCTTATTCAAAGGACAACTGTATTAAGCGATAGTTATGTGCTGATGAGCTTATGTATAAAAATGCAATCTGTATGATAAATAGCACAAAGGAGCAGGAGGGAATGGAGCACTATTGGAACAAAGTTTTTGTATACTACTAAAATTAACTTGGTGTTAGTCTGAACTAGATTGTTCTACGTTAAAATGAGAATTATAATTTCCAGGGCAACAACTATGACAATAACTCAAAAATATATAAATAAAAGAAACAAGTAAATTAAATTGGAATACTAAAAAAAAAAATCTATTTAACACAAAAGAAGGTACAAATAAAAAAAATAGAGAAATAAAAGAGGACACAAAACAGAGAGCACAAATAGCAAAATGTCAGGCATAAATACTATTGTAGCATAAATTACATTAAATACATGTAATTGAATTAAACACTCCCATCAAAAGGCAGAGATCAGCATAATGGTTTTAAAAAAAATCCAAATACATGCTGCTTAGAAGACACATTCTTTAAATTTACAGACACAAATAAATTGCACCTATAATGACTGAAAATTATATAACATGCAAACAGTAACCAAAATAAAACTAGAGTGACTAAACCAAGATCAGACAAAACAAACTTTAAGATAAAAATGGGATAAACTCTACTTGCTGATTTTTAACAAAGAAATCCTCATAAATGCATCAAAAAAACTATGGAACTAAAAAGAAATTTCAGTAAGTTATTAAGTACGTGATCAATATATAAAAATCCTTAATTTCTAACAGTAAGCAATAAAAAGTCCAAACATGAAATTCAGAAAACAATTCCATTTACAATAGCATCAAAAAGAATTAAATACTTAAGAATAGATTTAATAAGAGAAGTGCAAGACTTGTATACTGAAAACTATTAAACACCGCTGAAAGAAATCAAAGAAAATCTTAAGAAATGGAAAATCATCCATGTTCATGGATCTGAGGATTTAATATTATGATGGCAATATTTGGTAAATTGATCTATAAGCTGATCTACCTATCAAATCCCCAGCTGCTTTTTTGCAGAAATTAGCAGACCCATCCTAAAATTTATATGGAAATGCAAGGGACCGAAAATAGCCCAAACAATCTTAAATAAGAACCAAGTTAGAGAATTTATACTTCTTAATTTCAAAACTTACTACAAAGCTATAGAAACTGAGACAGCATGGTACTGGCAAAAGAACAGACAATAGATTAATAAAATAGAATTGAGAGTTAAGAAATAAACCCAGACTTTATGGTCAACTGATGTTCGACAAGGGAGCCAAGACTATTCAGTGGGGGGAAAGAATGGTCTTTTCAACAAATGGTGCTGGGTCAACTGGCAATCCAGATACAAAAGAATAAAGTTGAACTCCTATCACATGCCATATACAAAAATTAACTGGAAGTGCCTGGATGGCTTAGTGGGTTAAGTGTCTGCCTTCGGCTCAGGTCATGATCTCAGGGTTCTGGGATGAAGTCCCACATCGGGTTCTGTGCTCAGCGGGGATCCTGCTTCTGCCTCTCCTGCTCCCCCTGCTTGTGCTTGCCCTCTCTCTGTGTCAAATAAATAAATAAATAAATAAATAAATAAATAAATTCTTTAAAAAAATTAACTGAAGATGGATTATAGACCTAAATGTATGATCTAAAACTATAAAATCCTTAGAAGAAAATTTAGAAGTATTTCTTCATGACTTTATGTTAGGCAATGGTTTAAGAAAAAATACATAAATTAGAAAAAACAAATCAAACACTTTTCTCTAAAGGACACTACCAAGCAAACAGTCCACAGACTGGAAGAAAATATTTGCAAAGCGTATATCTGATAAGGGACTTGTACCAAGAATATATAAAGAACTCTTACAAATCAATATAAACAACCCAAGTGAAAAAAATGGACAAAGGATTTAAATAAACATTTTTTTCAAGAAGACATGCAAATGGCAAAAAAAAAACACATGACAAGATGCTCAACATAATTTCTGTCATTAGGGAAATGAATGTCAAAACCATGAAAAACATTGCACACCAACTAGAATGGCTAGTATAAAAACTGAAAAAGACATACTAGTGTTTAGAAGGACTATAGAGAAATTGAAACCCTTGTGCATTGCTGGTGAGATTATAAAACAGTCCCGCCTCTTTGGAAAACAGCTTGACAGTTGCTCAAGATGTTAAACATAGAGTTACTATATGGCCCAACAATTCCAGTCCTAGGAATATATCCAAGAGAAGTAAAAATATATGTCCACACAAACACTTGCACATAAATGTTCATAGTAATAATATTCATAATAACCAAAATACCGAAACAAGCCAAACGGCCATCAGTTGATAAAAGGACAAACAAAATTTGATATATCCATACAGTGGAATATTACTCAGCAATAAAAACAAATGAGTACATGTTATAATGCATGCTACCACATGCATGCTACAATATGAAATATGCATTCTACAACATGGATGAACTTTGAAAACACTATGCCAAGTGAAAGAAGCCAGTAATAAAGACCACATATTTTATAATCCATGTATATGAAATATCCAGAATAGGTAAATCCATAAAGACAGAAGTAGATTACTGGTTGCCAGAGGCTGGAGGAGGGATATGAAAAATGACTGCTAATGGATGCTGGTTTCTTTTCAGACTGATGAAAATATTCTAAAATTTGATGGTGGTAATGGTTGTACAACTTTGTGAATATACTAAAAACCACTGGATTGTACAATTTAAGAGTGTGAATTTTATAGGATATAAATTTTACAGGATATAAATTATATATATAAAGCTTAATAACACTATTATAAAAATAATACAATGAAGAAATGTAGCTGTCATAATAATTTCTTTAAAAACCGAATAGGCACAATAAGATATCACCTCACACCTATTAAAATGGCTATTATCAAAAAGACAAGAAATAACAAGTGCTGGAGAAGATGTGGAGAAAAGGGAATCCTTGTGCATTACTGGTGGGAATGTAAATTGGTGCAACCACTATGGAAACAGTTGGAACCTTCCTCAGCAAATTAAAAACAGAACCACCATATAATCTAGCAATTCCACTTCTGGGTTTTTATCTGAAGAAAGTAAAAACACTAACTCAAAAAGATACATGCACCCCTACGTTCACTGCAGGATTATTAATAATAGCCAAGACATGAAAACAACCTGTATCCAGTGATGGATGAATGAATAAAGAAAATGTGGTAGAAAAAATATATATATATATACACACACACACACATATATAGACAGATATCTATATCTATTTATATCTGTGTATAAAAAAGTGTGTGTATGCATGTTAGGCAATGGTTTCCTTATGAGAAAAAATAGATAAATTAGTCATATACAAATAAACACTTTTCTTCAAAGGACACTACCAGGAATAAAAATATAGCCTATATAATATATATAATGGGATATTATTCAGCCATACAAAAGAATGAAATCTAGCCATTTGCACCAACATGCATGGACCTTGAGGACATTGTGCTAAGTGAAGTAAGTCAAAGAAAGACAAATACTGTATGATCTTACTTACGTGCAGGATTTAAAAACATACCAAGCTCATAGATGCTGGGAAAAGATTGGTGGTTGCTAGAGATGGGAGGTAGGGATGGGAAAGATGGGTAAAGGGGGTCAAAAGATACAAACTTTACTGGGGCACCTGGGTCGCTCAGTTAGTTAAGCGTCTGCCTTTGGCTCAGGTTATGATCCCAGAATCCTGGAATCAAGTCCCTCATCGGGCTCCCTACTTGGCAGGAAGACTGCTTCTCCCTCTGCCACTCCCCTTGCTTGTGTTCCCTCTCTTGCTGTCTTTCTCTGTCAAATAAATAAAAAACATCTTTAAAAAAAAAAAAGATACAAACTTACAGTTATAAAATAAATAAGTCATAGGGATGTAATGTATAGTGTGGTGACCATAGTTAATAATATTGTATTGTATATGTGAAAGTTGCCAAGAGAATAGATCTTAAAAGTTCTCATCACAAGAAAAAAATTTTCACCATAGATGGTGATATGTTAACTAAACTTACTGTGGTGATAATTTTACAATGTATACAAATATGGAATTATTATGTTGTACACTTGAAATTATGTTATATATCAATTATATCCCAGTTTTTAAAAAAAAAAAAGTGAATAGAGTGTGGTTTGCCTTTGAAAGCGTGAATAGATGCCACAGTTTGTTTTCATTCTTGGCCCTCTTTGACAAATAGACCTATGTAAGTCAGGTCCTAACTTGACAAAAACAAGCAGAGAGAAGGAAAGTAGGAGGGTTGCACTTGAACGAACCGCCAAAAGCATCTCCAGCCAAAATCTCAATCATTAGGAGCACTCAACAGATTCAGAAAACAATTTCTGGATCCATCCAAAAACCTGGAACTGTCATGAGAAAAATTTATCCCCTTTACCTTTTCCTAAGAGAAGTTCTGAATGCAAGAAAACCAGATTGTTCCATACCAGAAGAGGTAAACAGACTGTCCTAAAAAACAAGATTGAAAGTAGCTCTAAAAACAGATCCAGGTTGTCCGGAAAGGTTTAGTGCTTCTGCTTACTTCAAAAATCTCCTTAGCATCCATTTTCCGATTTGAACTTATTGGACCCTCTTTTCTTAGCTCTGTTAGTGTGTGACTAACACAGCTGTGTGACTAGCAGAAGTCTTTCAACCTCTCTGGACCTCAATTTCTTCATACCTAAAATAAGGATACACAAGGTCTGGTCTGCCTGTGAAACCAGGTGGTTTAAAATTAAAAGACAATATATGGGAAATAACTCTATAAATTATTAAATTCCACATAAAACAAAGTAACTAATACGAGCAGTAGAATTAGGCTGTAGCTAAGGTATCTTGTGAAATTCTGCACTTTGCTTTAGCGAACAAAGAGGAGAAGAGGAAGGAAATTTTGCTAATCCTGAAAGAAACAGTAATAGAGGATAGAGAAGAAGGCAGCAAGGAAGCTCCTTATGGAATTATTACCACTAAACACTGATGTAAAAATTTTCCCCCTGAGATTCAAAAGTCCTATTCTTCCATTCCAAAAGTCAGGATGTTTAATTGTACATCTCTGAACTCCTTTATATTACTAGGGAGGATATAAATCTAAAATATTAATAATTGTTTGATTTAGAATTTCTAAATCTATGTTTTCATAGATTATCCAGTCAGCCAAAATGGACTTCATAGTCCTTTAGACTCCTACATGTATCATGAACCTGTGACTCCTCATTTTACAGTGAGATGTTCTAAGAAGGAGAAGGCCATGGTTGAAGGAACTAGATGACGAGAGGAGACAGGGAAATGTGATCATAATTTGCTCTCCAACCTTGGGTGAATCACATAATCTCTTTGTTTGAGTGGCATTACTTGTATGACAGTAGCAATTCTATCTGCCTTATCTGCCTCACAAAGTTAGGGTAAAAGCCATGTGAGATTTTATGTGAAAATAAGTTCTTTAGAAGAGGCAAATAATTAGGAAAATGCTATGAACTAGTATTGTATGGTTTTTAAGTAAGTGAATGAGTGAATGAATGAATGAAATGGCAAATATCAAACATCACTCTGTATAAGTTCTACCCATGCATTCTTTCCAGGGCAATACAAAATACGGTATCTTCCACATGATAGCTTTTTATTAATTTGCTGTTCAGACTTTTATTAAGACATGCAAGATATGTTCCTTTATAGAAAATGGAAACAATGAGCTTTGAGAGAAAAGTACCCCAGTGAGCTGGAATTTCAGACGTGCCACTGTGTGACTTTGAATCAATAACAGAATGTCCGTCACGGTTACCTCTACTGAAAAGTGGAAGGAATACCACCCATTTTGCAAGACTGTTGTTGCATCCTAAAGGAGATACTACATATAAAATTGCCTACTAGAGCACTGTAGCTATAGAACAGTTCACTAAAAGTGGTTCTTATTATTATTTAAAGCATGTTTTTCCATTTCCTCCAACTCAAGAATTCTTAATCTAGATTCCATGAACCATGAACCTTTTGCAATTTCATACAAAATTTTACATATATATATATACAGTGTATATTCTTCCAGGAGAAAGCTCATAGCTTTCATCAAATTCTAAAAACGGTAAAAACAGTTACTACAATGTAACCCTTCAAAATGGCGATATCCAGCATAGAACACAATATTGTGAAAGGTGACCTACCAGTGGGTAAGGCTGATGTTGTTATCTCTCTTGGTACCACTCCCTCCCACACTCATATAATGCTAATCAATTATTAAACTATTTTCCATCGAGCACCAAAGCAGATTCACAATTCTCAAAAAATAGCCCTAGGCAGATACTACCATTATAACAGAAGAATCTCTAAAGGTGAAATTAACCTGATATCTGATCTGGAATCCACCTAGACTTTTCTCTTCTTTTCTTTCATTTAGTTCATTTTGGGCTTATGGTCATCTAAAACCCTTGTGTCTTTATAAGGAATTGCCATGCCTTATAGCCCCCCCAAACTTGTCCTTCATCCTATTACTTGGTATTAACTTTTTAAACACTTATTAAAATGTCAAAGTTGGCTTGAGTCTTTTGAGATCTTGTTAAATGATAATATAGTTATCATTCACTTAACTATTCATCCAACAAATATTTACAGGAATAACTACTGTGTGCCATTACTCACTGTGTCACTCTTAGCCAGCTCTTCCAGCTTTAAGTCATACATAAATTTTATTTATATGCCTCCAAGTCATTGATAAAAATAATATTAAAATAAAATATTTATTGTAATCAGTATGTAGGTGTGAGGCAAGACACCCACAAAATTTCTAATTCAGGTTACTTACTCAATGTAGAATTAATAGAAATAAATATGTAATGGTTGGCTTCCAGTTACCAATTTATTGCCTCTCAGCTCCAAATCCACCCTCCACTGTCTGCTCTGCAACCTGTAAATATTTCTCCTTTCTCAGGTGGCGCAGTTTAAACTTTGTCAGCAGAAGACACTAAAGGAGTTTCTGTATCTGGTTCCAGTGTACTTCTCTTGGAAGGGTCTGCAGTGTGCAGCGTGAGCAGCCACTGTAGCATCCAGAGACTGGTACCATGGGACACATCCCCATGAATGGCTTCCTTCAGCGCCCTCTAAGGTGACTTCCACAGTGCTTAGCTCCTGAAGGACATGAGGCTCAGCAGTACCTGGAGCCAACAGCACTTGGCACCACCTATAATGGCAACCTCCTAGGTACCTCCTTGGATGGCTTTGCAATGATTTCTAAAGTATGAGACATCTCTTTGGAAGGCTTTCTTTGGCATCTTTTGGGAAGCTCTGCAGTAGGTTCTGGGGTGCACCACCTCTCCACAGATAGCCTTCTCCAACAACCAGAAAGCATATCCTCAGTGTGAACTGCTGGCACTGTACCTTGGCAAACTCCTCCATTACCCAGTGAACTGCACCCTTTCTAATAAGATCTGGATCTCAGCCCAGAGTGGTGGGGGGGGGGGGGCTCTTCGTTGATGTTCTACCGCAGTCTTAGAGGTAGTAGCTATTCCCTAAGCCTGCTGTTCCAGTGTCTTTAGAGTTCTCTTTACTGAATTCTAGTCATTACTCCAACTGCGTTAGAATTATTAATTCCTTATGTGAAATGTCCCCTGTTCACCATGTGGTTTTGGTCTCCCGACTGGACCCTGCCTGATATATAAGTGAAATCACAATTGGTCCAGGAGATAGACCTACACAGATGAAACTTAAAAAAAAAAAAAAAAATCTCACACAGCTCATAATGAACAGGCACAATATTTGGTGGGTTACCTTGGGTTCTGAAGGTAATACGTCCCATATCTGGGTGTGATTTTCTAACACAGTCACCAAATAACCCATAAGGTTGCAAACTGGAGTAGGTCCCTTAACACTTCTGGGCTGGTGCAAACTTTTCAACCATCACATATTTATTTCTATTAATTCTATATTGAGGAAATAACCTGAATTAGAAATTTAAGCCACTTGGGCTTTTTGACTCCACGTATCCAATGGTATTTGAAGTATCTACGTTAGATATACGCATATTTTATTATTCCTCATGACTCTGAGTCAGAAATTTACAGGGCATAACTGGAAAGGCTCATTTCTGTTCCACTTTATGTCTGTTGGGGCTGGCATGTCCAAGATGGCTTCTTCATATATATTATCTGGTGCCTCAGCTAGAATGATTCAAACAGACTGAGAGTAGATAGAATGACTCAAGTGAGATTATTCGTCTGGGGCCATGGTTCTCACAGTCACCTAAGGTAATCACTTTTCTTCCATATAGTCTCAGGACCTCTTCTTCCCATGAGACGTTTCCAATAGGGCAGCTAAAGTTCTTATGTAGCAACTCGAGGCTCCCAAATATTTAAAACTAGGGACTGCCAAATCTTCTTAATGACTAAACTTGGAAGTCTTAGACTGCTAACCCACACTATAGTCTTCAAAGCAATCTTTAAGCCAATCTATAGTCAAAAGTGTGAATACCAGATGGCCTGGTCCATTGCTGACCAACAATGTAACAGACTACTAACTCAACCTCTGTGCCCTGATGATTCCTCTTCCTCCCACAAGTAAAATACACTCACTCACTTCCATTACTTCCAAAATCTCACCCCTTACAGAATTGGGCTCTAATTTGAAGTCCAGGATCTTATCACTTAAATCAGGTCCAGGTGTAAACAGGGATCTTCACTACAATTCTTTCAATCTGAAGACCTAGGAACTTAAAAAAAAAAATTATCTTCTTTTGCATACATGTATATACTTCCTTGTATAACTGTATACACCCATATACGAGAGAGAGAGAGAGAGAGAGAGAGAGAGAGAGAGAGAGAGAGGGAGAGATAAGACGACCACCATAGACACTCTAATTCAAAAAGGAGGATAAAAATGAGAGGTATAAGACTTTCAGTTTCCAAGTCCACATGTCAGGGTCTTAGAAGTAGCCACTCCATCCTAATAAGAAGTAAAAGCTCAACATACTAAAAATTCAAAAACTCTTTTTTAATCCCTGGGAGAGGGAAGACCCAGGGAAATCTGCTGCCCCAAGACTAGAGACATAGATAAGCTAATACAGGAAGGCACAGCTTATCAAAGCAGAGACTCACAAACAGAAACCACTACAGGAACCAGTGCCAGGGTAGGAAAACCTGAACTGTAATTGATTAATTCCTGGATGCTCACTGCAGACAACTGTGAGAAGTAAAAACTCCAGGGGGACCCCATCATAGAGGTGGCCTCACAATATTATAAGATTTTCCTCCAGGAAATATCAGAAAAAAGTTCCCTCAGGCTTTCAGCAAGGGGAGGGAAAAGGAACCATTCTGAAATGTATCAGAGTAGTCTTTTCTTCTCAACAAGGCCTGCCCTCAGTGGAAACTAGTTAACCAGAGCTTAACTGACCTGGGAGAAAGGAAATACCCAACTCCTATCAGCTCTAGCCCTTCATGTAGAAGGGAAATACCCAACTGCAACCCACTCTACCATCCTGCCCTTCTTCAGTGGGGGAAAACAAAAACAGAATTATGCATGATGTTCACAGTCCAGAAGCACAGAATCACTAAAAAACTGAGACCTAACCATACGACTATAGAACTCTTCCCTCTCACCACACCTAACCACTGCATTACTAACGGCCTATTTACAGCAGTTCCTTTTACCTGATACATCATGTCTGACTATCCGGAAGAAATTACAAGGCCCAGCAAAAGGCAAAAGACACAGGTGCAAGAGACAGAGCAAGCATCAGAACCAGACATGGCAGGATGCAGGAATTATCAGGCTGGGAATTTAATCAATTATGATTAATATGCTAAAGGTTGTAATGTATAAAGTAGACAGCATGCAAAAACAGATGGGTAATATAAGCAGTGAAATGGAAATCCTGAGAACCAAAAAGAAATGCCAGAGATTTAAAAAAAAAAAAGACTATAACAGAAATGAAGAATGCTTCTAATGGGCTTATTAGTAAACTGGACAGGGCTGAGGAAAGAATCTCTGACCTTGTGGATGTATTATAGAAACCTCCAGGGGCGCCTGGGTGGCACAGTCGTTAAGCGTCTGCCTTCGGCTCAGGGCATGGTCCCGGCGTTCTGGGATCAAGCCCCACATCAGGCTCCTCCACTGGGAGCCTGCTTCTTCCTCTCCCACTCCCCCTGCTTGTGTTCCCTCTCTCACTGGCTGTCTCTCTGTCAATTAAATAAATAAAATCTTTAAAAAAAAAAAAAAAGAAAAGAAACCTCCAAAACCAAAAATCAAAGAGAACGAAGACTGAAAAAAAACAGAACAGAATATCAAGGGACTATGGAACAACTACAAAAAAAGGTGTGACATACACGTAATGGAAATACCAGGAGAAGAAAGAGAGAAAGGAACAGAAGAAATATTTGAAATAATAATGACTGAGAATTTCCCCCAAATTAGTGTCAGACACCAAACCAGAGATCCAGGAAGCTCAGAGAAAACCAAGCAGGATAAATGCCAACAAAAACTAAACTTAGACATGTCATTTTCAAATTACTGAAATTCCAAAATAAAGAAAAAATCCTGGAAGAAGCCAGAGGAAAATAATATTTTACCTATAGAGGAACGAAGATAAGAATTACATCCAACTTCTCCTCAGAAACCACACAAACAAGTAAAGAACAGCATGAAATACTTAAAGTGTTGAAAGAAAAAAACCCACCAACCTACAATTATGTCTCCTGTGAAAGTATCCCTCAAAAGTGAAGGCAAAATAAAGGTTTTCTTAAACAGACAAAAATTGAGGGAATTTGTTGCCAGTAGTCCTGCCTTTTAAGAAATCGTAAAAGTTGGGGCGCCTGGCTGGCTCAGTCGTTAAGTGTCTGCCTTCAGCTCAGGGTGTGATCCCAGCGTTCTGGAATCGAGCCCCACATCAGGCTCCTCTGCTGGGAGCCTGCTTCTTCCTCTCCCACTCCCCCTGCTTGTGTTCCCTCTCTCGCTGCCTGTCTCTCTCTCTCTGTCAAATAAATAAAATCTTAAAAAAAAAAAAAAAGAAATGGTAAAAGTTCTTCAGAGAGACAGAAAATAATATAGATCAGAAACTCAGATCTACATAAACGAAGAGCATCAAAGAAGGAATAAGTGAAGGTAAACAAAAAACTTTTCTTTCTCTTACTCTGTATAATTGGTCTAACAGATAACAGTTCGTTCAAAATAACAATAGCAATAATGTATTTGTTAGATATGTTTATATATATATATATCTTCTGTATGTGTGTATGTGTGTTTATGTATATATGCTTTTGTATGCTTCTATATTAGTGAAATGAATGACGGCAATGAGACAAATGAGGGGAGGAAGGAATTAGGATTATTTTGTTGATAAAGTACTCAAAATGCTCAATTAAAACCACAAAAAGCAGAAAATGAGTGGAAGGCAAAAATAAGAATAAAAACAGGGGCAACAAGTAGAAAACAGTAATGAAAATGATAGATACTAATCCGATCCAATTACACTAATAATCACTTTGAAAGTGAAGTAAAATAAATCATTCTGAGAA
The DNA here is from genome assembly GCF_023065955.2 of Ursus arctos. NCBI lineage: Eukaryota > Metazoa > Chordata > Mammalia > Carnivora > Ursidae > Ursus > Ursus arctos. The sequence continues at coordinate 44,436,401 of NW_026622786.1, read as the reverse complement.
AGACAAATACCATATGATTTTACTCATATGTGGAATTTAAGAAACAAAACAAATGAACAAAGAAAAAAGAAAAAGGCATACCAAAAAACAGACTCTTAACTATGGAGAAAACACGGATGGTTACCAGAGGGGAGGTGGGTGGGAGTGGGTGAAATAGGTGAAGGGGATTAAGAGCACACTTACCATGATGAGCGCTGAGTAATGTACAGAATTGTTGAGTCACTATATTGTACATCTGAAACTAATATAACACTGTATGTTAACTATATTGGAATTAAAACTTTTTTAAAAGGCCCAGATGCATACATACGGGTAATTAATTTATGACAGAGGCAACACTACAAACCAGTGGGAAAAGAATGAAGAAACAGCTATCCATATGAAAAAAGACAGGTTTTTTTAAAAAAAGCTTTCTTTCTTTCTTTCTTTCTTTCTTTCTTTCTTTCTTTCTTTCTTTCTTTCTTTCTTTCTTTCTTTCTTTCTTTCTTTCTTTCTTTCACAGAGAGAGAGAGCCAGGCAAGAGAGGGGAACACAAGCAGGGGGAGTGGGAGAGGAAGAAGCAGGCTCACAGCAGAGCAGGGAGCCCGATGCGGGGCTTGATCCCAGAACGCTACGATCATGCCCTGAGCCAAAGGCAGACGCTTAACGACTGAGCCACCCAGGTGCCCTAAGATAGATTTTTATGTATGCAACTTGCCACACAAATAAATTTTGGATGGACTAATATCTAAATATGAAAAATAAATATTATAAAAGCCTATAGAAGACTTTCTTCCAGGCAGAAAATGCTGTATCAGTCAGGGTTTCAATCAGAGAAGCATTAGGATACACACACACACACACACACACACACACACAAATATTTGTTACATAAATTTGGCTTTGGGTAATTGTGGAAGTCATGTAAATCTGCTATCTTCCCACGTGATGTTGGAGCGTTAAGCTGGAAGGGCAGAAGGCAACATAAACGTGAACTGGGAACAGAAAGAACAACCTGGAACTCAAAAGCATGAGCTGGAGCCAACTCGGAACAGGCTAAAATCTCTTTTATTTCGTGGTGCCTCTGACCTTGTTGGAAAACATGCCCTGCAGGAACCAGGGCTCTTCTTCACAGAGCTAAAACCCACACATCCGGCCAAGGTGTTAGAGAAGCTAAAGAAGGATCCAGGAAAACATATAGCAATTACAGCCTGACAGCTGCTTCCTGCCAATGAAGTGATCTATCAGATAAATGATAAAAATGTATGGGCTACAAAACTGTTGTTTAACTTCAGCCCTTTAAATCTCACAGAAGAATCTCTCTCTTGGCCTACCTAGCCACAGAAACATGCAGAAGGAAATTCTGGGAAGTATAGTTCAGCCTAGCAGAACTGACATATTAGAAAGCCACCACAATTAGGTAAGAATTTCCTATGACCACCAAAGAAGGGCATTAATCATATGAGAAAAGACAGATCAACATGAAAATTATAAGCTCCATATGTCAACAGATATAATAAACAAAATGAAAAGACAATCTTCATCCTGGTAAAAGAAATTTTAAATATTTTTAATGATAAAAATATTCATATTCAGAATATTTTAAAATTTCCTTCAAATCAGTAAGAAAAATGCAAGCAACCCAATAGATAAATAGACAATTCAGAAAAGGAAAATCTATAATGGACAATGTAAGGATGATGAATCTCACTAATAAATCAGAAAATAAAAATTAAATAACAATACTCTCCAGATGGGCAAAATGTAATAAATCTGAAAACACCAAGCATTAGTGATGATCGGGGAAAGTATAGTTCTTACAGATTGCTATTAAAGTACATAATGGTACAAGCAGTGTGAAGAGGTTGTAATTTAATGCTATGTAGTATATGTGAAGGCATATATACTAGAGAACACAGCAATTTCACTTCTAGTTTCTATAAAAGAAACTTGTGCATATATGCAAGAAGACATGAAAAGGGATGTTTATTGTACAACAAAAAGTGACATCAACCTAATTAGTCTCTCAGTTAGGGACAGAAAATAAATTGTGTTTATTCATACAATGAAATACTATTGTTAAATTAATTAAGCAAGGAGGCCATTAGTCTGAAGTGGCTTTAATACTTTAGCAACATACTAAGCAAACCAAAACCTAAGCCTGAAATGCCTTAAGGTTAAGAAATAAAAAAAGGGTAACCAATCACAAACACTCAAATAAAGCAACCACTTAAGCTATAGCCAGTCAAAAAATTTCCTTGCTTTGCTTCTGCCTTTTCTCTATAAAAGTCTTTGCCCTAGCACCTATTGGTGGAGAGTTCCTAACCACTCTGGCCTGATTCAAATCAATTTTTGCTTTAATAAATTCATAACAATTTTAATGTGCTTCAGTTTATCTTTTAACACTATATAGCAATCAAAATAAATTAACTGTAGCTAACTGGATAATTTTTTAAATAATATTAATAAAGTTTCAAAAGGGTATACAGAGCAGAATAATATAAAATTCTGGGTATGTATCAATAGCAGATATATGCATAATATCTGCATGTATGCATATATATTCTGGATACATACATATGTAGTGGAAAATATGCATAGAAATGATAAATTCCAACCTCAGAACAGTACTATAATTTCCTCTGGTGCAAGAGAGAAAAGAAAGTGCTAAGGAGAGGAGAACTTTCTGCCTGGTTCCCTCATTAAGTGAGTTAAATTTTTAATACGTGTTCATTTTTATATCTATAAGAATCATAACTTTAGGGGCGCCTGGGTGGCGCAGTCATTAAGCATCTGCCTTCAGCTCAGGGTGTGATCCTGGCGTTCTGGGATTGAGCCCCACATCAGGCTTCTCTGCTGGGAGCCTGCTTCTTCCTCTCCCACTCCCTCTGCTTGTGCTCCCTCTCTCGCGGGCTGTCTCTCTCTGTCAAATAAATAAATAAAATCTTAAAAAAAAAAAGAATCATAATTTTATTTTTGTTAATTATCTTTTAGGACATTGTAGAGGGGTATGTCAAAAGAGCAGGAGAAACAATTCCTTTAGGGCAAACTTCACTTACTGTAATATTTTACTTGATAGGAAGATTTCCTGCCCTGCTATTCCAAGGAATATTCTAGCAGTGTAGAAAGCTCAAGTGTCAAGTTCAAAGACTTTCTTTTTTAAATATATCAACATGAATGAAGGGGAGATATCTGAGCAGCAATCTGGAGAATAATCAAAATTAAAATTCAAAATCTTTTCTCTTGGCCACAGGGGCACTGTCCAGTTGATCCAAATACTAGTTATATAATATTCACAGGCACAACCTAAAAGCATGTTTTCTTTTCAAATTCTGAAATCTTAACAGCATTTGTTTTCTTTTAAGATTTTTGAAACCTTGGCTCATTTCTAGGAGGTTCCTTCCAGATCAGCTTTCGCTGTACAGCTTAGCATCCATTCACAGGATTTGGGGGGCAGGCTGTGTATAGCAGACTTTCCAACTGGGAAGGTTTATGTATGCCATCAAATACCTTCACCCTACACTCCCTACCCAAGCCACCTACTCCCAAGCCACCAGCCCCACCCCCACCACCAAATTCAAGAATCTTGTTTCTATACCAAGGGAATAACAAAGGCATGGGGTGTTTCTTTGGTTTCATACTAGTATGGCAGTATGACAAAGAACCCACTCCCATAAACATCGTTAACTAAGTCACAATTTTATTTAACACTGACCTAGCTGCTTAAGATAAGAGAGTAAAAGATACCTCAAAATAATTTTTAAAGAAATATATAAACGATGCTAGTCCCTGGGTCTCACAAAGTAGGTATCTAATTAAAGTTTTTTTAAGACTCCTCACACTCCCATCCCAAACCTACTTTGTAGAGTTACTTTTTAACTGCAGAGCTTTCACAGCGAATAGAAAAGAGAAAGGAAGAGAGGATTTGTAAATACACAACCACAAAAGTCTGAGCTCATCCTCAGTGACTCCTGGGCACACTCTTGGAGAGGGGCTGGGCCAATTAAGGTGATTGTGGAGGTCATAATCACTATGAGCTTGTTGGGAAGTTCTTGTGAATATTTGAATATCAATGCATGTAATATATGCAGAATGAATTTTCAGAAGCCAGACTACATTGTTTACATAGCACTAGAAATCTCCTCACTGCCTAGCTTGTGTGCACGCAGTTCTGAATTCAGAAACAAAAGGAACAGTTAAGATCATATTTAATGGGGTCCTAAAGGCAAATTTTCAATGTGAAGCAGTCATGATAAGAAAATTAGCAATTTGCTCTTGGTATAAGTAATATTTTTTGCTTTTAGATTCTCTTTATCTCCCCTTTCAGCTACTCATTCTCAGAGATCATTTGGCTTTTGAAGTTATTTATTGTTCTTTTTAAAACTAAACAAAATTAACTTGGTACCAGGAGTATCAGGTGCTTTCACATTTTATTCATTTCATGTTTTGGATGAGAAAATTGACCCAGAGAAGGTAAATCACAGGTTGGTCCAAGGTCACAAATGACAGGGGTAAGGTTTGAATTTACATATCCTGACTTGGTTTTGTCTGTCAGACAATTCCCTAAAGTAATTTTGTTGGAATATCTTCCGTATTCTCCTTTTAGAGGTATTTGTATTTGGAGACTCCTACGCATTGCAGTTTAGTATCTTTCCACGCCTACACACAGGCAGCTGCATATTGCTCCAAAATACATATCAAATTACCTTATTTCAAGATAAAATCATCTTATCTGAACTACTACAACAGATTTTTAACTAGTCTCCCTGTTTCACTTTTCCCTTCCCTTCATGGTTTTTTTCTTTACCTTAAATTGGATTCTGTAATGCTACTGGTAAATTCCTTCATAGATTTTCCACGGCACTGAAAATAAAATTCAAATTCGTGACCAAGACTTACGTGATTTGACTCCTGACCCCCTTCTGTATTACACCCTACTTTGTATTACTCCCACCAGCTATTTATACTGCAGTCATACTGCCCTTCTTTCTACTCAGTAAATCATTAAATCAACTCTGTCTCAGGGCCTTTGCACTAGCTGCTTCAATTTCTTGCCAATTCAAGTTTTAGGTCAAATGTCACCTCAAGGATGTCTTCCTCTCTACCAGAGTTCCTTATTCTAGTTTCTTCATGGTGCTTATTACTATGAAATCTCATTCATTTGTTGCTAATTTATTTTTTGTCCTCCCCTTTTAGAAATCTGTCTTCACTGTATCCCTTGCTGATGGGAAATTCAATAAATATCTGTTAAATACATGAATGTGTGAATAAATGAAATTAAGTTGTCAAGGCCCAACTGGTTAACATTGCACAAATAGTCATATCTATTGGTGGGGGATGGACATCAAGGAAGAGATTTTTATTTTTAACTAGGAGAGTGGCTTGTCAGAACCCTCTGAGAATCTGTTTATGCACAAAATTTTCACAGACAATTCTCTGAATTCTCTCATCCATGACTCCCTACAAGGCCATGGAACCCAAGTTTAGAACTCCTGTTTCAGTGTATTGTTCAAATACATTATCTTGACTTATATGATACGAACAATTTGACTTTTGTTTAATGCTCCCCACCCTCTTCCTTCAAGCTACACTGGATTATTTTTAGTTCTAGGCTCTTACTAGGATTGCACTTGCCTCTAGACTTTGCTCTCTATCTGGAATCATCTCCAAATCCCCAGCCCTCACTTTCATCTAACTTTCACTCATTTTAGATCACTACTTGATGTCATTTTCTCTGGGAAGTCCTCCCTGATCACTGTGTAGGAGTTGGGAGCCTTAAAGAGCTCCCACAGTTTATTCTGTACTTCTCTTATTGAAACACTTCCACAAACTACTATGATTGTCAGTTTACATTATGCATACCTACAAGTTCAGGGTATATGTCTGTTTTATTCACCATGGTATCAACAGCGCCCAGTATAATACCTCACATGATGAAGAGCCCAACTAATATCAGGGTTAAAATAAACTCATTTTTCTTGACCTCCTATTTATTTCTTATAAATGGTGGTTGTTTCATATCAGAAAATAGATGTTATTAACAATCACATTTTCTAGGACTTTCAAATTAGAGGTTCCAAATATGCTCACAAATTTTCTTTCTGACTTTAAGGAAAATCCTTTCAGAGACTAATACAGGCTGTGTCAAGGTTTAAATTGTGTCTTTCAAATGTTTTGAAATAAGAAAATAAAAGGTAGTAAAACAACTAGTATGTTTAGTTGCAATAGAACATAAGTTTCTCCACTATCACATTCATATTAATAGCAAATTTTCCTGCCTGTGGGATATCTATTGCCATTTAACAAAAACCTAAGAGGCTGTATAAATTACTCAGTCTGCCTCTAAACTCAACTAGCTTAAAGATTTTTTGTGTGAAAGTTGAAATAAAGCAATACTATAGCATGAATGTATACTGGATGAGGCCAATGATCCTAATGAATTAACAGTGTGATCAGAAGGTAGAACTAGCAAGGAATTTAGGGCCATAGTAAATGTTGGTACTAATCTCTACGTGGCTTCCTCTGTGTTTTCATAGCAGCAAAAACACTTTTAAAGGCAAAGGATTTTAATACTCCAACTAAGAAAAACTCCTAATAATACTACACTCTTCTAGCCCCATTCATCTCCAGACAGGCATAAATATACTCCCCTTTTCTCTTTCATATATCCATGGGGACCTCGACCAAATAGTGACTCACAATTCCCAATGCAAAAGTTCTAGTATTATGGAGGGGAACCATCATTTTGGAAAAACGTGTGTGATTCCTAAAACAACTCGTTTTTTAGTTTATATGAGAACCAGAGATGAAATATGAATATGAGCAAAATAAGCAAAATCACAATTCAGAGATATGGCTTGGAAAAACAAAATAAAAGGATGTGTTTACATAAATTATAAGCACTCCAGGGCTGGGATATTATTCTTTCTCCAGCACTGTCAACCATTTATATAGCATTGTGTACACTTGTGGCAATATAGAATGAATAATAATAATTAATACAGTATGTTTATCCTGAATCCCACAGACTTTTTCTTATCGGATTCTTGCAGCCTACTTTTTTTTTTTAAAGTCAATTCATAATTGACCATATGTATTTCTCAATCCTTGCCTGTTAGGCTTCTTTCTCTCTTATAAACCCACTAGTGATTATTTTGGACAAATATCTGCTATATCATTACTAGTAAGGCATGGACTTCAAAGAGTTCAACTTGGATAGTGTTGAAATGATTGGAATGTTGGCCAAGAGCTTTAACCTCAAAGGGGTGTGATTTCAGTGATTTCTGGTTTCAGAGGGCTCAGAAATAGAGAAAAGAAAATGGAGAATGGGGTAGGGGAGTAAGGAGAAAGAAAGGTTAGAGAAATTAATCATGAAGCCATACCAGTATTATTTAAAATACCAAGAGATCAAAATTCAAAGGTATCTATTTTGACCTTAGGCATGTATCTGTTGAAGGAATCAACAAATGAATGTGGAGAGTCCCTAACGAAACAGCTTTTTAGCTGGTTTCCTGACCGAAATCTTTTCCCCCCTTCAATCTATCCCACGCACTTCTGCCAGAATAATCTTCCAAAAGTATAGTTCTAGCAATAATCTTTCTTTAATTTTTAAAGAAAATCAAGCTAATCACTGCCTGTACAGTAACTCCTTGGCATGACCCTCAAAGTGCCAGGACGACTTTTCCAGCCTGATCTCCTTCCACTGCCCTCCATACATCCTACGTGCAATATTAATCCTCCCTGAGTTCCCACAAACACCCCCACTCCTCAGTAACCAGTGCCTTTGTTTCTGTTACTTTATAACACTCCTCCTAACTTTGTGAACCTAGAAAATTTAGCACTTAAGATGCAGAATAAACGTCACTACCTCCATGTTATCTTTCCTGACTCTCCTCTTATTAAGATAGTTGCTTCCTCCTTATCAACTCTTAGCCCACGTTACAAGCCACTAAGCACATTTGCATGTTATATGCTTTATGTGGTAGTCTCCTTCAATAGGCCAAATTTATGGGCAGAGATCATCTTTTTGAGCCCTGAGTAGAGTTGATCTGATTCAGCCCTGGGTCAAGCATAGCGTCTGACACATGGTAAGTACTCAGTAAATATTTGTTTAATAAAAACACGGAAATAAAATACGAAAATTATATTTTCTTAGCAGGTAATACAATGAAGTTTCTGGCAATGCAAAGTACTCACTGTCCTTAGCATTTGCCTTTAATCAGAATAGTAAACAAAAAATGTCTGGTAGAAACAATTAGCTTTATAGCAGGTGTTGGCTCAATCCCTCCACAAGCTCTATATAGCGGTTCCATTCTGGGTTTCATTTAGTTTGTGAAGCCCAGAAACGGACTGCCACCCCCACTGCAGCAGTAGGCATAAACAATACCAAGAGCTAAATCCAGCAGCCTCTAAGTGCACTTAAGTCTCATTCAAAGTCAAGGGAAATTATGCATACATGAGAAGTAGAAGGGGAGGGGAGGTAAGAAAGATGGCTTGCTGCTTCTTGGAAAACAGTCAGGAAAAAAAACCACAAAGGTTCAGTTCCTGAGAAAATTGTCACCTATTTGCTGTTGCTTTTTCATCTTCATAGGAATTTATTGGATTAGGAAAGACCTTTGCTACTTCACATTATCCCAAGCTCCCAGTTGCCTTTGCATTAGTTAATATCTGAGCTTCCTGGTTAATTGTGGCAGGCGAGCAGCAGGCTGCACAGATGTCAGATGTCATACTCTATCAGATGAAGAGGTTCCTGCCTCAGGCTGTTTATATATGACCTACCAGGATTTCCTGCTGCATGATGAAATAATTAGGGGGCCGCCATGCAGGGAATAATGTTGCAGCTAAGTTGTAACAGCATTACATTAAAAAATGAAAATGAAACATTTGTCCTTATCTGCATCAGAATCTTCCTAAGGTTTGCTGTGAACATGTTGTTCCTTATTTTTATAATATTCACATGGGTACTAATTTTAATGTTCACTGGAGAACACAATGAGTTTAGTAAGGCTTTCTTTAATGCTTGTACTGCAATTTGAGTCAAGAGTAAACAGAGTTGGGAGATGTCTTTTTTTGTGTTTTTCTAAATAAAGTTTGTCTTTTGCCTCTTATAACAAGCCAATTTTACAGACTTAACAAAGTCTGGATGATCTTTATAAGAAAATAGTAATATTTTCTAAATTGATTAATTCTTAAGTCTTACTAAATTCTAACTTCTGACTTTCTGACCCAGAGAATAAATGTACATCCTGTTTATAATGTAATATTTTAAAATATTTTTATCCATAAGAGTATATTATAAGACTATAAGCTCTTATCCACATACGGTTTCCATGAGTCAAGGGAATTATCACATATACAAAGATGATTCAAGATTAAGAACAAAAATTCTAGGGGCGCCTGGGTGGCTCGGTCAGTTAAGCATCTGACTCTTGATTTCAGCTCAGGTCATGATCTCGGGGTCATAAGATCGAGCCCCATGTCGGACTCTGTGCTCAGCAGGGTGTCTGCTTGAAATTCTCTCTCTCACTCTCCCTTTACCTCTCACCATACCTCCCCACCCCCACTCTCTTTCTCTAAAATAATAAATAAATAAACCTTTTTTTAAAAAGAAGAAAAATTCTAAGTGGCTTTGATTGTTAAAAGATTAGCAATGCTCTCCTGAATTCTAGCAACACAGCTAGATAAACAGGACCATTCAGACCAAGCTATATTAGCATATGTTCCACTAACATCCTATGCATCCCACCGCTTTAGTTCTTAACACCTTCCCTAATAAGATTGTTAATTCCTTGAAGGCTGTTTTCTTCATGCATTTTTTTATATCCTGTTCCTAATTCAGTACTTAACACAAGTAAGTACTCAGTAAAATTTTGTTAAACTGAATTATATTGTGTATAGTGAGAAATGGAGAACAAGGGATTAAGAAAAAGATAATGATCATGATGATTCCTCACCTGTCCATATTGTTTTTCTGTGTAGGCATGATATCATCATTCTTCTCCTCAACATTCCCCCTGCTGCAATCCTTCTAAAGAAGTTAATGATTCCGAGCTCCCTCATCTGAATAGTGGAATTCATACTATCTGCTTATACACAGAAATATAATTAATATCATAAAGTACTAAAGAAAATGAAAATCCATCTGACCATCATTGCTTAAAGATCATATACACCTGAAGGTGGCCCAGGTGGATTCATGGGGAACCCAGGGCACACAGTTTTAGAGCTGAAGGAAGGTTTCACCTCTAAAAGAAAAGGTTTAAGAAAAACAAGAGACCTCTGTGTGATGTACAAGAACAGCAAATAGTTTTCGTCCCACGTGTCAACTCTGATCCATTAATAATAGCTACCATGTAAAGAGGTGGCATCCAGGTTGTGTAAGAAAGTGCAGTCATTGACTAATTGTGTCTGCCTTGGCCTTGGAACAAGTGACAATGTAAGTACTAGCTATCTTTCATAGCAGCACCTCTTCTTATTAACCCAGAAGGTTGTGGTTATTTGGGGGGAAAACTGGGGAACAAAGAGACATTTGAACAAGGATCTTTGAAGCAAAGCAAATGTTCATTTAGGTACCACTATACCCAAGTGTTACCCTCTTTGTCTTGTTTAATAAACATTTATCAGGCATTTATTTGTCCAGTAATGTTCTCTAACCTCAAGGAATTAATGGCCACCTGTAGGAGGCAGACAAATAAATAGGAAATTTTAATGCTATGTGACTAATAACATAAAAGGCTACAAATAATGTTAAAGGAGTTCAAATTGAAATGGATAACCCCGGCTGAGTTGAGGGTAAGGATGGGGATGTCAGGAAATGTTTCCCAGAGGAAGGGATCATCTGAACAAGCCTTTAAGGATAAGTAACAATTAACCAGGCCAAAAAAGAAGGAAGAAGGAAGAAAAAGAGGAGGAGGGGTGGAGGAAGAGGTAATGGTCATAAAGGAAAGGCATTTGGGGCAGCACATACAATGACATTCAAGTAAATGTCCAATGTTGCACAGCATAGTTCAAGTTCAGGTAGAAGATGATTAGAGATAAAGCTGGAGAAGTAAAGAACAGTCAGAACTCAAAAGATTTTGTATGTCAAGCCAAAGAGACCGGAGAATTTTGGGCAGGACAGTGGCTTGCATCTCTTTCTTGGACTGTATCTACTATCCCTTTTTTACGTCTCTGTTCCCTCAATATATAAACATACCAATGTCTTTCCTCCTTGAAGAAGAAAGTCGCTCTTGACCCTATATTTCTGTGTCTTTTCCTCTATCTTTCCCTCTCTTCCAAACCAAGTAGCCAAGCTCCTGAAAATAAGAATCTATACTTTCGGTCTCCACTTCACATTTACTGCTAAAATCTACTGCAGTATGTCTCTTGTCCACCAGACTTCATGAGAAGTCTTCAATTAACTCTGTTGTCTCTTCTAATAGACCTGAGCTTTAAGTAGTGACATCTGACATGGCTTATGAGCCCTCCACTGAAGCTGTCTTTCTTAGCTTCCAGGACTCTGGACTCTCTTGTTTTCCCCCTTACCTCTCAGAACTCCTTGAGCCTCCATCATGAGCTCTGCTTCCTCTACACGGGCCAGATGTTGATAACCCCCAGAGCTTCAACCTGTTCCCTCTCTCAGTACAGACTGCTCTTTACTGAATTCCTTTCCATTCTTTAAGATCCAAAATGCCATCTCCTCTGTAAAGCCTGTTCCTGAAGGTCTTTGTCTACAACATTTATCACGTTTTGTACATATTGTATGTCAACCCCTCCCAGTAAACAGGAAGACTTTTGAGGGCAAAGGCCATACGTTATTCAGTTTATATCTATAGTGCCTGACTCTTGATATGTCTACAATCTTTCCTTTTTACAGGAAGGAAAGGAGAGTTAGTCAGTGGTAACTTTTGCGTAGAATTTTCATCTCTAAGACCTCTAAAGGGTAGTAACCCCTCATGCTACAAATGAGGAAAATGAGATTCAGAATGGCCGAGTAGTTGACCTAAAATTGCAGAGCTCATCAAGGACAGAATTTCAAAATTCTACTTTCTAGCTCTTTCACGGCTTGTCTGCTCCATTTAAAAAAAATATATATATATATATATATATATATATATTTGGGGGGGGAGGCAGAGGGAGAGGGAGAACCCCAAGCAGACTCCCTGCCTGATGCGGAGTTCGATCTCAAGACCCTGAGGTCGTGACCTGAGCCCAAATCAAGAGTCAGTTACTTAACCAACTGAGCCACCCAAGCACCCCTTGTCTGCTCCATTTTAAGTAAAACACACAAATGAACAGTTTGAGAATTAGGAAAAGAGTATGAACGTGACCGTTCTGAATTTATGAATGACAGAATCACAGAGGAAATGAGAACAATTACTTTGTGTAGACTGCGGTGGCTTTTGTTTCTCAGGAGTGTTAAAGCTGAGTAATATCCTACCCTGATACAAGTTTCTATAAGGAACATTCCCAGGAGCAGCAGAAGCCTCTGCGAAATGTGTTTAAAGCAGTCAGGAGATCCTCAGAAATGCAAATTGCCCTCTTGAAATAAGAAGGCACCTATAGTTTAGCCCTGATTGCCTCTGCAGGCCTCCAGGCGAGGGGAAAAAAATCCTCGAAGGAGGAGGCAGTCTAAGTAAACTGCACACATAGAGGAAAAATAAAAATGAAGCCAAACTCCAACAGGGCTTCCATTTATCATCTGCTAAGCAAGCAGGGCTTATAGAGCAAAAACCATTTAAGGTTCTGAATTCTTTATAACTTCACTTTCTGTGTTCCTTTTTGGTTTCCCCTATTTTCTCATAGATGTTGATAAATCTGAAATCTTTAATGTGTCCTGTAAGCCCTACCTCACCATCAATGAATGCATAGATGAGAACAATTAGAGATTTCCTTTAGTAATATAAAATACTTTATACCAAGAGAATATACTTACAGCAATGGGGGAACTAACAGCTTTCACTTTTTTCCTTCATTTAGACATGTCCTTGTTTAGATTTTTTGTTCCTAACTTGCTTCTGCAAGTTCTGTTCTTTTGCTTTGGAGGGAAATATGCTGATTTTTAAATTTTATTCCTAACTTAATTTCTTTTTGTAGGAAAAGGCTTAGTCACAAAGAGAAAAGAAAAAAAAAAGAAAGCATTAAAACTTTCAAAGTCTGAGTTTAAAACAATGAATCTTTCAGGAGAAAATAAACAAGGTGCCATTTTTTAAAAAATAATCTTCATCTAACCTGTTTTCCAGCTGAGAAATAAAAGACGTGGTATTTAAATTTGGAACTTTCTTCATCTCTTTATCCCATCTCCTTTTCATCTTTATAAACAGAAGAAAGTCTATAATTACTATACTAACAAAGAATACAGCTGAACTGTACACAGGTTAAACCATTCTAAATAAAGTCGAGAATAATAAATAATAGAATAGTCAAAGGAGCTAGCATAATAAACACACGAAGAGTAACACCACATCCTACAATGTAAGATGTCTCCCATTTCTATGTATTTTAAACTTTCAGAGTGGAAAGTGACCTTAAAAAGCATAAGCTAACAGTCTATTCTCATAGAAACTAGAGAGATCATAAAGTCCAGCTTCTTAGCTAACTTTAAAATTCCCATTAATAATAGTAATGACAATAATTGGTGATGGAGGCGATGGTGGTTGTGGTAGTATCAACAATTACCATTCATCAAATATTTACATGGTGTAAGGCACCAGGCTGAGTGCCATACCCACATTATCTCATTTAATCTGTATAACAATCCAGTCGAATGATTATTAGCTCCACTTTACATGGGAATATACAGGGACATTTCTGATTAGCGGTGAGCTAGCTTCTGCTGGAATATTTTTAGTGTTAGGAAGTTTATTACCCAATAAGACAGCCCTTTCTATTTTAAAACAGTTGTGGTTGAAAACTTTTCCTCATATGGAGCCCAAATTGCCTTCATGAAAGCTCCAGTCATTCATCTTAGTTCTATCTTATAGAAATAAATGAGTTCAATAGTTCTTCCAACTGACAACTCTTCAGATCTTTTAAAACTGCCATCATGAGGTCATTTCGGCTACCAACCTGTTCGGTGCCCCTGCAGCTAGAACTATCCCCAGAGCTACTCTAACCACCTGAGTCCTCACTTGAAAGCTCAGTTTTGAGCCAAATTATGAGACAAAACTAGCTAACAAGCAGAGGTGAGGTATAGAGAATGCCACAGCCCTTCCCCTTTATCGCAGCCAGTTAACCCTAACACTGCCCTTTCTCCAGTTTACCGCTCTGGGGCCTAGGACAAATCCGCTGCCTTAATTTCATTCTACTCTGAATCCTGGAGTGATTTCTAATAAGAAATGTAAGGCATTAGTCAACTCTACAGGGCAAATAATTTGAGGTATTACTCTTAAACTCTTTAAATAGTTTCTTGCAGGTGACGCTCACTGTATTTTAAAAGAACTGGAGGGCTTACTATTCTAAGCATTTTTCATATATTAACTCATTTAATCCTAGCAACCACCCTATGAGACAAGTACTGTTATTATCATCACCTTCATTGTGAGGAAACTGAGGCACAGAAAGACGTTAGCTACCTTACCCAAAGCCTTATGGTCCTGTGGGAGTTGGAACACAAATCCAGAAAATCAGATTTTAGTACTTTTAATCACTATGTTATGCTGTCTTGCAGTAGAGGCTAAACTCTTCCCAGGCTGGGATCTGGGAATTGTTTCCTGTAGTTTCCCATGTTTCCTATGTTTTAGCAATTTTCCAGAGAAAAGAGAAAGAGCAGCAAAGTGCTTTTCCTGGGCCTTACCACTTCCTCTTTTGTGAACTAATGCGTCTTTCTGCTTATAAGGGTGGCGCTGAGTGGGCTGGGAGCAAGGACACTGACTCAGCATTCAGCAATCAGGAATGCAGGCCGACCAACAAAAGACTCGGCAGGAACCACGCTTTCATGAGAAGTAGAAGAGGAGGGATGCCACAGCTTCCTGTGGTACTAAAGACACTAAAGACATAGTTTATAATATATACTACTGTGGCCACCACGGCCACAAGCAGCTAGGCTCCGAAATGAAAACCCATTGGCCAACTGTATCTGTATTTGGTTCAATCTGTATCTTTTTAGATCTGTCTCCTGTCAGTTGTAACCAGGAGATTAGGTCTGCTTTGCAAACTCATTGTTCTGGATCTGAACATTAAAAAAAAGCCAGTTTTGCTTGGAATGATGCCCACTTGAGTTCTATAGCCTTGTTCCAAGCCCAAAACTAGAGGGAGTAGAGTTGTATAAACTGGAGATATTTAACCTTATGGCCTTTCTTATCTCAACTGTGAGGATATGATATAAGAAGATAAACTCTGCCTTTCATATTCAACACAGATATGGAAATTGAAGAAAAGAAAAATGACTCTTTATAGGGATTTGTCTGTTCATTGTAGGCAAAAAAAAAAAGTAAATGAAAAATAAGACTATTTTTAAGGTATCTCTCCTTCTCTTTAAGTATAATTTTGTATCACACTCAAATGTCCCCACAATTATAATAACACAGTATAATAACAATCTATCTGTATAGTTAAAACTCAAAGAAAAAACTTAATCTACTTTGATCAACCTAATTATAACTGAATGACTGGTTCAGCTCTCTCAAGAGAAAGTTTATAGTGAGCTATCCCACATACAGGCAATTTTAGCATAAACCTTCTCTCAACTCAACAAAGCAGTGGAGATACTTATTTTAGAATGGAATGAATCTTCCAGATCTTGGCTCTGTTTTTCCTTCTTGGCTCCCTCCTAACTATTTGCAGCCTGTTGTTGGTTACTCTCCCCCCTTCACATCCTTTTCTCCACTCCCACTCAACTCTAACCCCAAAAATACAAATCTTTCTTATACATCAGTCTCCATTTGGCAAGCTAGATTACAGATTTAGGGGTTTTTTTTTCATGACTTGAAAAATCACTTATCAGTTATTTTTCTGTCCCTAGATCCCTATGCTGTGATAGGGAAAATAAGGAAACTTTATTCTTCCATTATCTTTTTAAAGAAAACCATGCCTAGTTATCCTACATGTGTATGTATGTACACACACACACGGCACACCCTAAATCCCACAATCTGCTCAAGTTTCAAATGGACAATGATTTATTTCTTGAACAATACAAATATATCTTCACTTTAAGAAGAGATATGGACAATTTAACCACATGTATCTTTGCTGCTGGTGAAAAGAAGATGAAGTATATTGAGAATTCAAGAACTTTCTCCATTTTTGTTATGTGATAATTCTTAGTCCCCAAACAGTGACTTTTTCTCCATACACATCTGTGTCCTAGCTCTGGCTACATATGTTCTTATATTTTTTTCATTCAATATATCATCTTCCCAAATAGTTTCTCATAACCTATTAGCACTTCTCCACAAATTTTAGCAGCCCACAGCCCACAGCCCACAAAATATTCCTAACCATCACAGTAGTTGGGTTTTTTACCCAGTGTATACAAGGCTTACTCATCAGCATTTCACCTTCTGGGAAACAGAAAATAGAACAATTTCTCTGACCTGTAGGATAGAATTACGTTTATGAAAACCTGTCAAGATAAATCCACCAGCTTTATGGGAAAAGGCACTTAGTAGTGGACAGTATCAATGTTCACCTTCCCAGCTTCTCCATTCTCTGGTATACGCAACTTTATTTGGAAATGGAGCTTGCTTTATTCAAAAATCCAGAAAAAGTTTCTGTCCCTTTTTCAAAGTAGAGAGATGTGCTGAAGGTCCTAACTGAGAAAACCATCATTTTGGCTACAAAATAATCTTGAGACAAAGCAGGGCATCTGCCTATAGCTGTACAACTGTGCACAACTGTGCCCAGCTAAAGGAGAAGTGGGGCTCAAATCCAGCTTTATTCAGCTGGACAAACCCTGTGTCCCCAGACTGTGACAGCTGAAAGGAGGCACTTTTTACTAATTTCTGCAAAGGTACTCTAGAGAAAAGACTCTATCTGCCTCATCTACGGCCATATCTTCAGCATTTAAAATAATGCATAGCAGATAAAAGCAACTTAATAACTATCTGAGGAATGAAGGGAGGGAAAGGAAAGAATTGTCTATGTGAAGTGCCAGTAAGTGCAAAACTCAAGCAAAGAATCTGAAATAAGTGCTCCTTTCTTTGGCTCTAGAAGGAAAGTCAGACAGAAAAGAAAAATGAACATCATACGTCGCTGTTATGTTCTTATTCACAGATCCAAAAAATCATGACAAACATAAATTGTATTGAGGTAAATTAAATTACAACCTAGTTTTTATCATCCTGACACATTTGCTAATCTAGCCAAATTTTTTTTATGCCAAGAGTATATAAGACTCTTCATTATTTAAAAAAATTGAGAACATATAACCTTACAAGCCTATAATGCATTTCATCAAAGGCACAACTGTATACTTTCCACCTGTAACCCAATACTGAAAGAAGTACCAAGACTTTTAAGTTGGGGAGGAAAATAAAACTTCTGCAAACCTATACCTACTGTATTAGTTTCCTGTGACTTTTGCAACACATTTTGCAAACTTAGTGGCTGAAACAACAGGAATTTATTCTCTCGTAGTTCTGGAGGTCAGAAGTCCAAATCCAGGTGTCAGAAGGCTGCACTGTCTCTGCAGGCTCTGCGGAGAAACCACTCCTCGCCTCTTGCAGCTTCTGGTGGCTGCTGGCATTCTCCAGTTTGCGGCTGCATCTCTCTCTCTGCTCTGCCTTCGCATTGCCTGTCCTCAGTGTGTGTCTTTTCCCTCTCTGTTTAATTCCCTTCTGCCTCTTACAAGGACATGTGATTGCATTCAGGGTCTACCCGATAATTCAGGATAAGCATTTCCTGTCAAGATAATTAATTTAATCACATCTTTCACCAAATAAGATAATATTCAAGAGTCTGAGAATTATGAAGTGAATATATCTTTTTCTGTCTGCCACACCAAATGTTATATTTTACTGTATATATTTTTTTACTGTATATATTTTTATATATATTTACTGTAAATACTGTATATATTTACTGAATATATCTTTGGTGAGTATATCTTTTTCTGTCTACCACACCAAATGTTATATTTTACTGTGATTATATTATCTGAGTAAATATTTACATTCATCCTAGTTTTCATGGTACTGGAAATAAATTACAATAGTTTTAGGGACTCTTGAAATAGCAAGGATTCCTTATCTAAGATATCAGAATTTCTCATCCAAAACCTGAGAGTCCAAATTCAATTACAATGCTTAAAGAATGTTTCACTTACATACCGGGAATCTCCTCTACACATTCTGAACTAAGACAACTTTGTACAATTCTGAAATATTTTCTTTATAGATGCTATCATAAATTGCTTTGTTACACAGTTATTGTTGAGCCAATGACTCCAAAATACTAGGCAAATACACAATTTGACAAGCCAGCCCTTGCTTTGTCAAATTCAGCTCACATCTCAGAAAATTTTTATGAGCTGAATCAACTAGTACTTTGCTATTGCTAAAACTGTGTGTTCAAATTAAAATTTTATCAAATAATGGTGATGGTAATAACTATCTACTCACTGTATTGACAACTATAGTATAATGCTTTCCAATGTTTAGAATAAAGTTAAATGAGAGATTAGGGAGGTGTTAGCTGTCCACAGATATTTTTAAAGGGCTTATCATGGAGCGCCTGGGTGGCTCAGTCACTTAAGCACCAGCTCTTGGTTTGGGCTCTGGTCATGATCTCAGGGTCCTGGAATCCAGCCCCACACGGGCTCCGTACTCAGCACAGGGTCTGCTTGAAATTCTCTCTCTCCCTTTCCCTCTGCCCTACCCCCTGACTCATGCTCACTCTAAATAACAAAATAAATCTTTTTTAAAAAATAAAAAAATGAAAGGGCTAATCACACCTGTATCTTTATACCTGAAAAGGTTATTGCTTGGTATTGTTTTCAGCGCACTAAAAGTTGAATAGGCTAGCTAAACTCAGAGGCTGATTCATAAAGCAACCCATTAATTTACAATGAGGAATATGTTTTTTCCAGTGACCATGGACACAGGTCTGTCTCTTACTCAGAGAAATTGATCTTGCAGGTCAAAATACCTGAAAGACTGACTTATTAACTGGAAAGTATCTCTGTAAGCCAGGAATCTGAGCAAATTGAGTTTGGAAGGATATTTTATCTAAACTATGGGTAACTTCAAACACACAGTAACAGTTTTTACAGATGGCTAATCTCTTGACAATTCTTACTTGCCTTACATTTAGAAAGTAGTCTTATTTTCAAGTTATAGGGGATCCTCACTTTGCTCCAATATACTGATGACACCTGAATTAGTTGGGCTGCAATCAAATAATGGAGTTGGGACTTTCTTATGCAAGAAATGGCAGCATTAACAATAGTTCCTCAATGACCAGAACAAGTAAGTAGATTCCACTGAAGGTTAACATCAAAGCTAAAATCACCTCACACAATAAATAGCTTCAATGTAAAGTAAATCTTTTATCTTTAACATTCATTCTGTCAGTTACTACAAGCTTAATAAAATGAGGCTAAACCTACCTATACAATAAACAGTTTTAATAAATTCCAGAAAGTACGCAGATGATGTAGTAAGAAGTCCTCATTCTGAACCAGACCTAAATCTAATGATTCCCATATGGAAAAAAGAGGTGTTGTTTTGTTTTGTTTGCAAGAAGAATTACCCAATTCTATGGCTGACTTTTATAAGAATAAGAATAAAGAGGCTATCCTTGTCATGGGGTCTTTTTTTTCAGTTCATAGGATTGTTTTTGCTCCACTTTCCTTTCCCACTGGACACAACATACTTTTCCTTTTCATGATTTAAAAAAATGCCTAAGGCATTAGAGTAGCGCTCGTTCAACGAAAGACACACATTGTCAAATGGCATAGGGATGGTTCACTAATTTGTTCACAAATTTTTTTTTCAAATTTTTGTTTAAATTCTAGTCAGTTAACATATAGGGTAATATTGGTTTCAGGAGTAGAATTTAGTGATTCATCACTTACATACAACACCCAGTGCTCATCAGAACAAGTGCCCATCTAGCCCACCCCCCCCACCTCTTATGGTTTGCTTCTCTTTTTTTTCCCCCCTTCCTCTCTGTTCATCTGCTTTCATAAAATATTCGAAGTGTTGGGATACATTTTAAAAAATAAAAAGTATTGGGGGTGCCTGAGTGGCTCAGTTGGTTAAGCGCTGACTCTTGGTTTCAGCTCAGGTCATGGTCTCAGGGTCATGGGACTGTGCCCCACTTAGGGCTTGGTGCTCAGTGCAGAGTCTGCCTGAGATTCTTCCCCCTTCCTCCTCCTCCCCCTCTGCTCCTTGTGAGCTCTCCCCCTCTCTAAAAATAAATAAGTAAAATCTTTAAAAATATATAAATAAATAAATAAAATAAAAGTATTATTTTCCACTGGTAAGGTAAACTTGCAATTTTAAGAAAGGAACAAATCCAGGATCTAGCAAAAAAGATATATATGCTGAATTGAGCCATATTCATTCATTCATTCATTCATTCATTCATTCATTCATTCTTCATTCAACAAATATTATGTGCTATGCAATTTCCCAGGTGCTAGGGATATAATGTGAGTAAAAATATATAAAAATATATAGCGCCTGCCTTCATGAAGTTTATAGTCTAGTTAAGGATTAAATTCAAATTCTATCAGCTTGAGTTTTATCTGTATTTCCAAGTCATATTTTGGGACTGCTTTTACAATAGCACAGTAAGGCAAAATGAAGTCCTAAAGAAGTAGATAGTGGCAATGAATACTTTCTGTGAATAGCCTGGATCTCAGTATATATGACATGGAGAAGGCAAGATGAAGGTAGATATTTAAGGACTGCTATGTAGAAGTAAAAGTAGATTAACTATTTGGTACTCTAAAGGCAGAAATAGATGGATTACAAAATGCTGTATTTTGACTCAACATAAAGAAAATTAAAAAACTAGAATTGCCCAACAACAAAAATATTCAAGTAAAAGGTAGACAGCTACTAAAAAACTGTAACATTATTGTATAGGATAGAAGACTATCTCACTGCCAAAGTATCTTTCAGTTTTAATGTGCTAGGCTTCCATTGATTCACTTTGTTTTTGTGGATGAATCAACAAAGGAAAATAGTTACTCAAAAATAATAACATTTTTTGTAATACCTGTATATTCCAGATTGACTATATTATAAATCCATTTCATCCACCAGAAAATACCTAAACTCTACCTCACTTTTGTGTAGATTCATACTATGTGCATTAACTCACTGTTAAAGCTTTTTAAAATGGCTTCAAGTTCCTTTTCATGCTCAGTTTTCTGCCTAAATTAATCTTCGATGGAGAATTTTTTTAACCCAAAGATGAATTTTTCTTAACATACTCTTTCACTAAAATACTAAAATCCAACTTAATTTCTTCACGCACCATTAAGCTATTCTTCATCATTCATGATTTTTAGTAAAAAACAGAATGTTTTCTTCCAAAAAGAATATAAACCTTGTTTTCCACAGCTACCCATACCCTTATGTCTCAAGATCTAAGGCTATATATCAATGAAACTTATTTTCATTCTATGGCAGTTTTGGTTCAATATTCTGTCAGATTCCATTATTGTCAACCTATTTCTAATGGTCACTTCTTTTCTTTTTTTAATATTTCATTTATTTGAGAGAGAGCGAGAACAAGTAGTGGGGAAGGGCAGAGGGAGAGAGAGAGAGAGACAAAGAAGCAGACTCCCTGCTGAGCAGGAAGCCAGATTCGGGGCTCAATCCCAGGACCTCAAGATCATGACCTGAGCTGAAGGCAGATCCTTAACCAACTGAGCCACCCAGGCACCCCTCTAATGGTCATTTCTATTATTCTATTAGAATTCAGCAAAGGTGATTTATATCATTAAACTGGAGTTGACCTGGATGATATTGAAGAAGTAATAGTATGTAACTTCTGATGCTAAGTCATAAAAAGCATTACAGCTTCCACTTTAGGTCCTTGGCTCATTAGCTGTGGGGAAAGCCAGTCATCATGTCCTGAGAACAGTTGACCAGCCCTGTAGAGAGGACCAGGAGGGGAGGAACTGAGTTCTCCTACCAATAAGTAGGACTAACTTGTCAGCCTTTTAAATAAGTCACCTGGGAAGTGAATACACCTTAGTAAAGTCTTCAGACATCTTAACTACAACCTCATGACAGAGCAGGAGCCAGAACCACCAAGCTAAGCTGCTTCTAAATTCTTGTTTGGGAATAATCATGGGGGATAATAAATGTTTATTGTTATTTATGTTTTGGGGTGATTTGTTTCATAGCAATAGATAGCTAATACACAACATAATCCATATCCCACATATATTTGTGCCATCATTAATACACAGAGGAACAAACATTGCTCACTTTGTAAAGTCTATTTTATGATTTTTTAAGTTTTTATTAAATTATCTTTTTGTTTTTATAAAGTCCAAATTTTGAAAATTAATTGCGTGAGGAAATAATTCAAGATGACTAAAATCAACATAATATGATCAAGAAACAATACTAGAAGAATTTCACATCAGAAATGAAGCGTAAATGGGTGGCTCGGTCAGTTAAGCATCTGACTCTTGATTTTGGCTCAGGTCCTGGTCTCAAGGTTGTGAGATCAAGCCCCACTTCAGACTGTGTGCTGGGCATGGGGCCTGCTTGGGATTCTCTCTCTTCCACATCCTGCCCCAATCTCTCTCTCTCTCCCTCTCTAAAAAGAAAGGAAGAAGGAAGAAGGAGGAAGGAAGGAAGGAAGGAAGGAAGGAAGGAAGGAAGGAAGGAAAGAAGGAAAGAAGGAAAGAAGGAAAGAAGGAAAGAAGGAAAGAAGGAAAGAAGGAAAGAAGAAGGGAGGGAGGGAGAGAAGGAGGGAGGGAAGGAGAAGGGAAGGGGGTAGGAAGGGGATGACTGGGTGGCTCACTTGGACTAAGCATAGGAGTTTATACTTTTTTTAAATTATGAAATGTTAGGAATTAAAAAGCTTAGAATAAAGTAATCATTAGAAATAGAACAATGGTGGCCACCATTTACTGAACTCCTGCATATATCATTTATCACTCTAGGCACTATAACTACATTATCTATGAATTTAATGAGGAAGATATTACTATAACCCTTGTCCCCTTTATATATAAAGAAACTGTTTAAGTGACTTTCCCAAAGTCATCCAGGTTGTTAGTGGTACAGCTGGGATTCCAGCTTAATCAGAGCTCTTTCCGTTTATGCTATTTAATACCTTCTTAATTTAAATAAACAACTCTCTCAAAAAGCAACCTATTTGATATAAACTACTATTTTAGACATATAAATCAATCTGACATTCTAAATTATTCTATTGGTTTTTCGGGCATATATAAATTGTCATCATCCTGAGACGTTTTCTACATTTCAGATAGATAATGACACAAACAACTTAGCTAAGTTCTTCTACCTGATATTTCTTGGTCATCATCAATACTGTTTGTTTTGCAACCATTCCTGTAAGACAAAAGGTATCAACTGAAATTTATTGATTGAATGCATAAATTCTATCTTCAGCTTTTTAGTAAATAGTATCAAATTAGAGTATCCCATAAATATTAGTGATTATTGTAATTACTTCAATTAAAAAATGCCAAAAGAACTAATGAGGTTTGGGGAGCTTTTTCAAGTCTAAAGGTTTTCAAACCTTAACTTCAAGCCTGTTACAAATATTTTTGAGTTGCATATTGCTGATATCTTTCTATCTCTATATTCAGAATTTTTTTACTAAAGCTATAGGACTCTTAAATGTATTCATTCTCCAAGTACACTTGAAATTCTCAGCCCATGTTTTCTTATTAGATTAAAACTATGACTTTTTTTAAACTTCTTTACATTATGATTTACATATTTTATTGACTGAATCTGAGGAATAGTGAGTTCAAGAGATAAACTTGCTAGAAATTACATTTAAAACTACTAAAAACAGCAGTGAGAGAGTAAATCCAAGAGATTTTTCCAGGTCATAGAATTGATTTGACCAAAATGTTGGAGGAAATCTATTCCTAGTGGTCCAATTAATAAAATAAATTTAAAGACTAATACTTGATATGTCAAGGGCAGGCGAGGGTAAAAAAAAAAAAAAAGAAAGAAAGAAAACTAGCCTAGAGGGATTGAGTCCTCTTCTTTTTCTAGCCCCCTTTAAGTTATTTCTGGGAGTCCATTACATCCCAGATTTTGTTTGAGTTTGTCTCAGCTTGCTTCATTCAGTATATCTCCAAGTCTTTCCTTGATAATAATTTTATTCCCCTGTCTGCCTTCTCTTGGCAACAGCTGACCTGGCTATAAGCCCAAAACATGGTAAATGACAAATCACTACCAGATGAATCTGCAAGTTTTACATAGAGTGCTTCCTCCAGGCTCAGAACACTTTGAGGCCCAATAAAATTACTGGAATGATTCAGAATCACAGTGAGATCCATTTTTTCGTGGAAATCCTCTAGTTCTGCTAGACAATAAAGCACTAATGAAGAGTCCCATTAATTTTCAAAATCAGAATATAGAAAATAAGTTATGACAGTCCAAGAAAAATTGTAATGGTGACTAGAAAGAAAGTTACTAAACAAATGATATCATGATGAATTATCAGCTTTTAAATTATTTTCCTAAGCAGTTGGTTTATATTTTTAAAAAATCACTGTAAAAAATTATGCATGATAATTTTTTATTGAAAGAGTAGAAACTGACTTCTCAAAAAAAGATCCCACAATCTGACCATTAAAATGTTTGACTATATATATGTTTTAAATATTTGTGATGATGCAGCATTGGTACATCATATGAGTTTTTAGTTTTTTAATTTATTTTTTCATGATACTACTTTTTAAAGTTTTACTTTTTAAGACTTCATCATTGGGTTTATGGATGAGTTTTTAAGGAAAATTTTTCTAGGATGTAATGAATTAAAAATAAACTAAAATAGAAAATTCAGTCTATAACTGAATCCACAATAAAACCTATGCATTTAAATCACAAAGTAACTCTTCTGGATATTTATAATATGTAATTTTTCATTTCTTAGGACTCTTAAGAATCTAACTTTCTCAGTCCCCAGCCATAAATTTCAGATTTAAAATTTTACTTTATCCCTCATGCTACAAAACTTGTTCTGAAAAATAGCGGGAAACCACCTCTTAAACATATGTGGTATAATTTGGGGGAAATGTTTATGACATATTGATGGTTATGTATACAAGTAAAAATGGCAAGATCTATCAAAACTGAACACCTATAAAATGGTTTGTAAGAGAACATTAAAAAAAAGTTATAAATCAATTTGTGGGTGTTTAAAACAATGCTTCCTTGCCTTGTGCCTCACAGATTTGATCTGTTCTCAGACTTGATGCTTACAATAGGTTTAGCCATTGGCAAATCTCAAGAAACCAAATAATGCCCTTCTCCCTGAGGTATCCTCATTAAATTTTGGTCTACTGGCAAGATCCTGCAATCAGAAGGCGTAGGTTTTAATCCTTTGCCTTTTACTAACTATGTACATTAAGAATGTTAGGAAGCAGAAGCCTCAGCTTTTGTACCTTGAAAAATGGGAATTTGGTAATGGCTACTTATGATTGCCTATTTAAGGATTATTTTTAGGAACAAAATTGAAGTGAGATTATATATAGGCAAAATGCTGTTTTAAACTATGCAGTACTCCATGTGATCAGGAGTACTATTCCTCGGAGTGTTCTCTCTGGCCTAGCAATATTTACGCTGCACCATCACTTCCGTTTTCATGCCCCTTTGATAGGAGTTAATCCAAAATATCATCCTCCTAAATATTGGAACTCAATTCAACTATGTGATCATAAGAGACCTAGAGCATTACCTGAGAAATGTAGGTGCTTTTCTTGGGGCTTTCTAAAATCCCTTTTCCCACCATGTTGTCTAACTTATTAGAAAGTTTCCCCATTGGAATTGAGGCAGAAGAACTGTAAAGCCCTACCCTCAAAAGACTTCTGCAAACTGACTACTTCCATATTTTCCCTGAAACTATAACTCAGACAAAGCAGATGTGAATTTAAAGTGAATAGACCTTTTTCCTGCAGCTGGAGGAACAAATGCAGGGGAGTTGCTGACTTAAAACAACAAAATGGGCATGTAAAGTGAAACACTGAAGTTTATCCTATTACCAGTAAAAGAAAAAATCTAGAATTACAATGCCACTCCAACTCTATCCCCATCTTCCTTAACCCTCTCAAACAGTACAGGCTGTGAGACTAACTCCTAAAAACTGTCATTTTTTTCTAGGTGAAAGTCTGAAAGAGTTTCAGGGTTTATTAAGATTATCATTTCTTTAATGTTGTACTTAAAATGTACAAACCAAAGAAGATGTTAAACACAGAAATATCAACCCCTTTTCCACGATCTACTATATCAATTGGAAGAAGTGGGTACATTACAGGGATGAGCATTTTTCCTAAAGTGACAATATTTTTTGAAACTTTGCCCAATGTACTAATATCAAGGGAATTTAAATATATTGTTTTATGGGGGCAATGTAAAAAGAATAAAGCTAAAACAATGCACACTTTTTAAATTAGTTAAGAAACTGGTTGAAGCATCCTTCTTTTCTGTCATTATTGATTATTAACAGGTTTAAACTGCAAATTTGTAATGAATGCTCTGTTCCTCAGAAAAACAAAACAAAAAAATTACTTTTGCATGACTGAGATAAACTCCCTTGGACCTTCCCAATTTGCAAAGTTCTCTTCCTAGCTTCTCCCTGTCTTCCTCCCTGGCTTGAAGCCATTGCCTGGGTACGGGCCACCCAACGCTGACACCGAATGAATTCCAGGCAAATTTCATAGGCCAGGCTGACTTTTCCTCCAGTACAGTGTACAAGAGTAAATCGTTATAATAACTAAAGCAGCATTGTCCACAGGCTCTGAGTGTTTAAGGTTGATGACCCTCCAAAATGAAATTTCAGTGAGCTAAAGATGGAAGTAAAAGAAACTTCAAAGGGTCACGTCTAGACGACACCTTCCTGTCTCAGGGAATTGCCTGCAACCTCCACTCAGATACAGATGAGAGAGAAGGAAAGCCTGTCAAACCTCATTGACCATAGGTAATGGTACAGGGTAATTTCTTCTGATAATGTCACCCAAAAAGGAAATCCTACAGACTAAACCGATTAAGACCTCAAGGGAAATATCATATGAACAAAATTGTTTTTTGTTTTTCGCTTTTGGGGGATTGTGGGGAGGCAAAGGGGGTTGTGGATGGGATTTTTAAATTGACTGGGGTCTTTTTACGTAGTTGGAAAGAAAACGGAACTAAATTTGAGAAAGAAATTATTGTGATATGTAACAACAAATACGTCTTTTACAAGTTCCCCCATTAGGTATTTATGAACTCTTAAATCTTTGGCTCTCCACAATCAGAAACCACGTGCTTTTTCTAAGACAGTTATTACTTTTAAAAGAAATAAAGTTGATTTTGGTAAGATGGGTAATTTAAATCTTACTGTGTGTTTCTGAAATGAGATAGGAAGATATGACTTGTGAATGAACTGGTTTTATGTGAATATATATTTAATATGAACACGTGTTTATAGTATACATGTATTCATCTACGAACAGAGTGACCAAAGAAATTAGTAGGAATATGGGACGCTGGGTGGCTCAGTCTGTTAAGTGTCTGCCTTTGGCTCAGGTCATACTGCCAGGGTCCTGGGATTGAGTCCTACATCAGACTCCTTGCTCAGCTAGGAGCCTGCTTCTCCCTCTGCCTCTGCTCCTCCCTGCTTATGCTCACTTTCTCTCTCTGACAAATAAATAAATAAAATATTTTAAAAAATAAGTAAGAACATTTAATTCTAGTATTTTCAAATTATTATGTCTTACATGAGTAGAGGTCTTAGCGTATTATGGTATTATGCATTTGTATGTGAAATTGATTTTTTAAAAGAAGACAAAAACTTTGTTTTAAATTATTTCATACTCTCCTTTTGTCCAAATTTCCCTTCTAAAAATAGTTGTGACTATCATATGTAGGTCTTATTTTACAGAGAAGTACAGTCTCCTGGGGGAGGTGTAGAGGTGGCTATTTCACTGTCCTAGGATAACACACGGATGGTACCTATTGCAGTGTCAAACTGAGTGAGAAGAAAGGTACACCAAAGCCTGTTTTCAAACAAGGCAGGATAGTGTGGGGCCCACCCTGGGGAACAGTTAGGAAGACAGACCCACCTGACTAACTACCATAGGTCGTAGCTAGCCACAGAGTCTGAAAAATGTAGATGATTCTCTGGAACTGTGATGTAGTGAGAAGCATGAAACCATACTGTCAGTCACATTTGCTAGCCTTTTTGATCTGGTTTTCTGCTTTTCTTTGAGTATGTTTTAGAACAATGTGATTCAGGTATCAACATTTTAATAGACCATCAGTTATTTGTTACTAATGAAATTACATGCTTAACCTCCTTAATTCAGGTTAAAAGAAGAGTTATTGCCACTGGTAAAAATCTGATTGGAAACTTCAAAGCTGTTATTATTTTTAAGTTACTACTTTTCTAGCTATTACTTAAGTTATAAGTAATATATGTTATTAACTAATTACTTTAAGGTTAACAAATTTTACCCAGGAGAAATCTCTTAAAAACTTGCTTATTAAAAATTCCTGTTTTCCTGACTGTAAAAAATAATTTGGGACACATTTTGAAAAAATTTGAAAAATGGAAAAACATTTGAAGAAGAAAATAAAAATCATTTGACACATTTTATTCTATTCTTTTTTTCTTTCCATAAATTATTTTGCATATGGTTGAGATCACACTTTATATACATTTTTAAACTTATCACATAATTTTTTCATTTGAAAATCTCTTCAGAAAAATTACTTTAATAACATACTATATTTTAATGATTCACCTATTTTTAATATCTTGCTTGTTCCAAATAGCATGCTCTTAAAAGCAACAAAAAAAGTTGCACTCCTTTTGCACAAATCTGCATACATATTTAAAATTATTTCTTCAGGATACATTTCTAGACAGACAGCTGAGGGAAAGGGTATGGATTATTTTTTTAAGGTCCCTCTTCCCTAATTCAAAAAATAAGATAATGCTCTTTGTCAGTAGTAACAAATAAAAAAGCAGTAGGAAAAAAATACCCATAACTTCCTCCTTGTGCAACCACATTCTTCCATATTTCCTTCCAGTCTTTTTTCTTTCATTTGAACATACTTGAAATTATTTTCTATATATACTTTTGTATCCAGCTCTTCTAATCAAATGTATCAGAAGTATTTTCATGTAGCATTAAAATCATTTACACTTATTATTAATGATTGCATTATGCTCCATCATTTGAGGGAAGCATGATTTACCTAACCACATCCCTGAGAATGTAGATTATTTACAATTTTTCTTTGTTATAAAAAAGGTCATGCCAAATACCTTTGAGTATAAACCTCAGTGAAAATTTTATATTATTTCCTTGCATAGATCATTTAAAAAGAAATACTGCCTTATAAACATTTTATAAAGCTTTTTTGCTACATATTGTTAAAAGCTGAACCAGTTTTTACTCCCAGCAAGGGTACAGATGACCTTCACCCTCACCAGCATTAGTATCTTTTATGATTTGCTAACCTGATTTGAGTAATGAATAATCTCATTACTCTATTATTTGTATGCTTTCAGAAACTATTGTGGTTGAAAAATCTTTTCATATGTTTCTTAGCCATTTGTAATTCCCCTTTTATAAAACAGTCATGCTTTTTGCCTATTTATTTATGAGATTTCATATTTATCTTATTGAGTTGTAGGAGCTCTTTAAGAACAAAGTTATCAATTCTTTGTCATATTTATTGCAAATTTATTTCATCCTGTTACAAAATTTATTGCTTAAATAATACACAAGACAATTTTATTTAACATGTCATAGTTTATATATAATACATAAAAATTCTCTGAAATATTTTAAATATTACTAAAATAATATTATGCAAATTATTCATGTGTATTCTTTTTTAAGAAAGGCTAACTTCCATTTATATGATTATCAACTCTAAATAATCAGCGTTTAATTAATAAGGCTTTTCTGAAAGTAAGTTAAGTGTACTACCTATCTTTTGTTACTTTAAAGACGAGGGATGATTACAAAATAAACGATAATTTACACGCTTGCTTGTTTGTTTTTCTACATAGGAAAGCTGGTGAATGTACAGAGATACTACCAAATCTGAACACTCCTACAGGGATTTCTTTTACAGATATTCCTTTACCTTTTCTTTCTTTCTTTCTTTCTTTCTTTCTTTCTTTCTTTCTTTCTTTTTCTTTCTTTATGTGGGAAACTTTAGACTTGGGTACATCAAATAAAACCAATTTCTGAGGGAAAAAATAAAAATCCGTAATACGAAAAAAGAAAAGGTTAATACTATCTGTTTAAGAGAACCCAGAGATTATATTCTTTTAATTGAAAAATTCTAGGTGTTCCATAATTGGCCTTTTGATACAAAATGACCTATTAAATTAGCAATTTGTGGTTCTCAGTGTTGAGGTCTGTAGGACAGCTAGGAAGGAGCATAAACGTATTTCCATAAGGTAAAAAACAATGTAGATATAGCATCAACTTCAGGTCCTCCACTGTATCCTTAATTATGAAAGAGGAAAATAAGCAAACAAGTTTTCACATAATGATTTTTTTTAAGTGGAGAAAAATCTAAACAAATTTGGCAAAGCTCTTCCTTTCATTACATTAATAGTAGGAAATAAATTTCACAAAAATACTATTTAATTCACTCAAGATTATAAAGAAAGTTATTTTAATCAAAAACATAGATATTAGGTCAATATAGGCATTTATCATGATTCAACAAAATTCTCAAGTAACAGATTGTTTTTCTAGCTTCACAAAGTCTTTTTGAATATCTTTACTTAATTGTATCATACATTTTGAAAACTATTTTGTAAATTCTAGAGAGCTAATCGAATTATTATTATGCTTCTTATTTTGATGTTTTGGGGGGTTTACCAAATTTTGAGTAAAAAAATTACATTTTAAAATCTACTTGGGAAAGGAGTTTGAATCATTCATTTTATAAGTAAAATATACTTATTTCATTTTATTAGGACCTAAGCTGGCCAATGAATGAGTTTAACCAAGCATACATATTAGAATGCATTAGGTAAAACCTTGCGAAAATAATCTAGATTATATTCAGAAATAAAGCAATTCCAAATTGATTTACATCCTTTTCCTAATTGGAAAAAAATACGATGCAAATTAAAGCTAATTCAGATATTCTCTATCAGTAATAAATTGGAGGAAGGGGAATGGTAAAAGGTCAGCACACATATAATCTAGTTTCAAGATATGGATCTCCCTAATTTCAAAAAAGATTGGAAAACATCCATGTTTTTCCCTCACAAATACGCTCATATATTAACATTTTACTGACTGAAAGCACAGCCATTTTTCTCATTAACAATGAAATCAATGATATGCATCTTAAGAATCTATACTTTTTCCATAGGATACAACAAAGGAAACAAACAACCTTTTACTATTTAAAATGCATCCCAGTCTGCATGTGAAATACTGTGTAGGTTTTTTTATTTGTATGTTTAATATTTTAATTTCACAATGAATATATATATATATTTATAGTTAGAAAAATAGTATTAATTTTTAATTAGCCCCAAAACATTTTTTTCTGATTTACTTTTGTGAATAAATAAAAAAAATGTTTCTTAACACAGCACTACATGTTTATATCTAATAGGGGAGAAAATGTTAGCAGTCCTAAAAATGAACCCATGAAGTCATCATATCTACTGTTATAATTAATCGAATCAAATAGTTAAGAAATAACAATCTGGCTCAAAATTACACTTTTTTTGAACAATTGCTATAACTAGGGATCCATGTATGGCTTTCTCTTCAAGCATATTTGAATTATCTAAGCACTTCATGATCATTGCTGTTCTTTCCTCCAAAGTAAGTCAAACATAAAACAAATCTACCCTGATTCACATACATACAAGAGCTTTGTGTCTAATGATTTGGATATCATGAAACTGCTGGAGTCATGCCTTTGACAAAACAGATGGAATGCAGCTAAGAAAATAAAAAGTAGTTTCCAACTCTGAATACACTGTTACTTTGTCTAAACATAACTCATTATTTCAAATTATAAATGTAAAAATATATCTAGTGTTGGCATACCTTATGAAATGCAAAAGAAAACAAAATAACCTAGGCTCTTCATTGCAGTGTCTTTGTAGTTTGATTGAACACATCAATTATTTCAAAATGCCTTTGTCAAGGTTTTTAAGTTTTTGTTTTTTTTTCCTTCACACTGGCTTTGAACATTTTGGAGCAGATTCATTTCTTATTTGTGGTCACACAGAAGAATTCATGTAAAAGTAATGCCTAAATTGTGACCCAAAATTTTAATGCCAAGATGTTGATAATGACCTATAATCTTCATTATTGAATATGTGTTATATTTTTGTTAACCAGATATAAATATAATTAACAAAGATTAAAAATATTATCTTTATAATTCCACCTACATTAAATATTTTGTAATCTTATACAACTTAATTATAATTATTTAAGTATATTAATTATGAAGAATGAAACTGCGTCTTCTAATAATTTTTTAAATATAAAGTAGTATTTTAATTTTTATTGTTACTTAAGAAAAGTTTAAATTTAAGAGCATTGTTTCCTTAACTGTTCAATGTTGCTTATCAGAAGAGAAATAAACTGCTATGATTTCTACTAAGTCTTTATTTCTTTTTATTTTTTATTTTTTGCAATTTCATTTTAGTAATGACTTCAACAGTCTATACACAAAATATCCAAAGAAATACATGACTATTTTTAAATGGTTGTTTTAATATCCTTTTTTCCTGAAAACATTTTACTATGCCAGCTCAGTAAAACGTTAGTCCTCAAGACCTAATACTGTATTTCCCTTCACTATAATAACAGTTTAACAGAGAATAAAGATGTTAAGAAAACAACAAAAAATACTAACGCCCCTTGCTATTTCATCTTGAATAATGGCTCACTTTCCAAATTCTTTATCAAAAATAAAGAATAAGAATGTACTTGGAACAAAGAGTCAATTAAAATCTACCTTATTTACACTGTAATTCTGATCAATTATTTTTATACTCATAGATAACAAAGTTAAGGTATTACTAATCAATCTTGTAAAAACACTTTAATATATTTCCTACAACGTTGTTGTTTTGAAAACCTTTTCCAAATAGAATATCAACCCTTCATTTGGGAAATTTAAATGAAATTTCAGTTATTCCTGCTATCATTTTAGTCATTCATAAATCTCTACCTAGCATTTCTCTTTGATAATTTAAGATGTTTTCTGAACAATATTATTTTAAACATTTTCTTGTTTTCCAAGGAGAAGAGAGAGAAAAAAAAAGGCCCTAAATGAGAGATGTTTTACTTGAAATTTAAATTTTGCTGAGACTTTGGGCTTAGTGCTCTCTTAAAAACAAAACAAAATAAAACAAGGCATAAAACAAACCAGCTACATTTACCAACAGATACAACAGCAAGGCAATCAAAATAAGTTATACTTCAGTATTAAGAGTGTTTTTTTATTTCCCCTTTCCAGCAGATGCCTAGAAGTCCTTTCTAAAGACAAAATGTTGATTAAACTATAATATCCTAGGTGGATCTAACAGTAGCATTGGCTGAAAGATATATAATGAGACTTTACCCATTACATTTTTATTGAACATAAAAGATACAAACTAGGTTCTTGTGAACATTTTAAATGCATTAGATAGCATATGTACATAAAAACTGCTAGATTTGTAATGAAGCATTTTCTTACACTTAAAGATTAACGAGGAAAAAATGAAAGGATACTAGAGCTCTAAACTAAAAAGATTAGCAGTGAACATGTTTAAAATTGCATGTACTATACATTAACAGCTTACTTTAAAGCCACCAATATTCTGGAAATATTACTAATTACTAATACATAGGCCTTTAGTCAATTACCTGTTGCCACTATGACTGCTGACCATCAGAGAGACTAAGAGGCTGCCAATTGGTAAACCTTACAGGAGCAAATAGTGAAAAGAACCTGAGCCTAAATAAATAAATAAATAAATAAATAAATAAAATGTGCCATATAAGTCCAGAAAAGTTCTCTACCCTAATTGTGTGCTCTAGAACTCAGTCCTCATACTAGAAAACTATAGACTTTTCCACTTAACCCAACCATTAAAGATTTTTCAAAAACCAGAGTTCAAGCCAAAAAGAGGCAAACACCTGAAAATAGAGGCATTTGTTATAAAGTTTCTTAAATGCATTTCCCCCGCAATTAAAATAATGAGAAAGGTCTAGATGAATGAATATATAATTGTTAGAAAGTTTCAACTATCAGAGCTGAAGCATAACTCATTCTAAATTTTTGGCTGGCAAATATCAGCAAAATATATTTACCTCCAGGATTTCATCATTTTCAAAAGTGCTCAAGTGAGTTTTTAATTTCCTCTTGGTTCTGTTTAGGGCAGATGTACATGTTAAGACACATGCACAAAAATAAGAGATTACTACGCTTTACTTTAAAACACAAATGTCCGTGACTTTTCTCTTTACAACACTAAAATTTATGAACACGTCAAAATTTATTTTAATATATCCTTTATTTCTTAAAAACTAGGAGAAAGGAACCAATGAGGAGTATTTGCCCCATGTAAATCCACAAACTGAGAAATATAAGCAAAACAAGTGAACTCAATAGAGAGAGGAGAGGCTCTATACCCCAAAGCAAACTCCCAAAAGCATTTTGGAAACAGTTTACAGTCCAGCAAAACAGAAAGACTAAATTCTTTATCAGACACTGAATTAACGACTGAGCTGCATACCCAACAGCTTAAAATTATTTTGTAAAGTAAAAAATGGTGCAATTGCTTACTTGATGAAAGTACTTTAGGAAGTACTTTCCTAAAACTGGAAGCTTCAGATGCATCATGATAAACAAGCCAGTTGGACTATTTATTTTTCTCCGATCTAAATGACTAGATGAGCTAGTAGCCAGAAATAATTGAAAGATGTGGAAAACCTCTTTGCAAAACAGCTTGGTAAACAGCATGTTTGTGCTGAAAGCGAGATAAGTAGTAAATACTTAAGATTAAGCATTCTGAGATTTACAACTGACTCTCAAACCAGCAACTTCTAAATAGTGTTTATTTGCCTTTGAGGTTTTTTTGGGGTTTTGTTTTGTTTTTGTTTTTGTTTTTTTAAATTCATCCTGCCCTGTAGACTATAAGGTTTTGATATTACTGTTCGTTCTTTAAACTACACTCATCAGCTCTATAGGGTCATGGCCTGTAGGAGGGAAGTAAAATTGCATTTTTTTCTCACTGCATTTCCACATTCTTCAGGATCTGACCATGAATTTATTCATTTATATAATAAATAGTTATTGAGTACCTACTAAAAGTGAGATAAATAAGAATAAGAAATAAGTAACAAGAATTATGTTTTAGTGGACTTTTTACCTTTAAAAAATCCACTAAGATTTAAACTCAAAAATTTGTAAGAGTGTTTATAGTTAAACTATTTATTATAACTTGGCTTTGTTTAAAAAAAAAGTAAAAAAAAAAAACTTGGCTTTGTTCTTAGTTCTTTTGCTTTTTAATTATTTGCTTTATTTACTTGGAGATATTGGAGAATTTTCCTGTCTACTTTCAGGGTTGAATTACATTTTAAATCCTTAAGCACTCAGACTTAGTAGTAACCTTGAAGAAGAAAAAGAAGTACTTTAAAATTTATTTTGAAAGATGTAACAAAATTCGTTTGGAGAGAAAAGATTGGAAGGACTATACTACTCTACATTAGAGAATAGGTTCCTAAGTATTTTCCTATTATCATCTATTCCCAGGTATGGGAAAAATTATTTGCAAATTGTTTAATGTCTTCATCAGCAACCTGACTGTAAGCATCAAGGGATCAGGAAGGACTATGCCTGTTTTGTTCATCAGTATGTCCCCAGTGTCTGTCACAGTGCTCGGCACCCAGCACGTACTCAATAAATATTTTGATAGAATATCTGCAGGCCGTTCTTACCGTTCTCCTGCTGCCAGAACCCAAGGTCTACTGCTGCTCTGCTCATCACTTAGGTTATCTATACTCTGTTTTTAAAAACAAGTTCTATCTATCTACTTCCCCTTGGGGGAAGAAGAACCTAAGTGCCACAGCTTTTTCCTTTCCCATAGAAGAGTTTTAGGCTTTACCTTCCTAAGAGCCTGGCTGTGAAGGGAAGACCAACAATCTGCACAAATCTGGGGGGAGAAATGTAGTTAACCCTTAGGTATGTAAGCTTCTAATTCAAGCAGAGTCTGAATGCATTTGCTATTCCACCAGGACTTCCCAATGAGTTTTCTCTTAATAGGAAGTCTTTTTGGACCTCATCTTATGAACTCTTTAGAAAGTCCCAAGTAGTTTCAAATCCTTAGGTTGCACACCAAGTACCAAAATCAAGTCATTTGAATTTAGATATGAATTCCAATAGAAACCACTATCAGACTTCTTTGTTTATGTTCCCTAAGTGCTAATGAGCCCTTATCACTGTGGCTCTTTTTATTTGCACTCAGAATATCCCTCATAATATATGCTTCTACAAATTCATAGGGTTACCTAAGAATTGTTTATTGCTATACATTTTTTTTGAAATCTCTGATACATTATCTCATTTGATCTTCCCAATGACCCTACAAGTTAGTCAAAGAAGTTATTATCTTCACTTTCTAAATAAAAAACAGGCATAGAAAGGTCACAAGGCTAGCAAGTAGTAGAGCTGTCTTTTAACTCCAAGTTCAGATTTTTTTAAAAGATGATCTAATGCAGGGATCCCAAACTAGCAATCTTCTTAAGTATCTTGACACTCAGTTTTTAAAATGAAAATTAATTTCTATGTGCCTAAGCAACGTTATGTCACAGGCCTACCACTCCTTTTCCACATTCATGTTACTACCCAGTCACTGAAGTTATTTGCATTGAGATCTCATCAAAAAGAACAGCCATTCATTTATTCAATGATCCATCCAATTGTCTTCACAGTACAGCCATTATTTGAAATACTAGGAATCTCAAGTTTCATAAGACATGATCACCGCCCTCAAAAATTTTCAAGCTAGTGAGGAACTCAGATAAGCCCACGTGGACAACTGGGTAGCAAACAGAGGAATG
The DNA here is from genome assembly GCF_023065955.2 of Ursus arctos. Classification (NCBI taxonomy): domain Eukaryota; kingdom Metazoa; phylum Chordata; class Mammalia; order Carnivora; family Ursidae; genus Ursus; species Ursus arctos. The sequence goes on along the minus strand of NW_026622786.1, from coordinate 44,399,227 downwards.
GACAAAGTGCCAGGCCAGCACAAAGATCAGGTATTTAAATCAGAATGTGGGGATCAGATCATGGAAGGTAATCACTGTATGGCTAGTATAAGTCTCCATTATCTCTCTCACTTAGGTTTTCAAGTGGCATTCCAGACTGCAACTTTTAAAATTTAAATTCTCAGTATTTATTAACATTCTGTCATATAGAATGAAAACTACAGACATAGCTTTAACCTAAAGCTAAAGTTCAAATCGTTACAGATTCTTGTTAAATTTTGGTAATGTTTTGGAGGAGAGCCCAAGGCTACAGTTCTACCATAGATACAGAAATTTTAAAAATAGATCTTCAAAATACAATGAAAAGACAGGTAAGAGACATGCCTTATTTCTGATCAATAAAGGAAATTATATTCAATATTGTTGCTAGCTTAAAGCCACCTTAAATGTTTCATCTAGCACTATGTATACCACTGTGTTCTAAGTACATATGATCTTATACCAAATTTAGGGAAGGTAAAAAGCCACATAACCAAAATTTACCTAAAAGGAACATATCCAGTTTTCTATGTATTATTACCTAATACTCGCTAAGCTCCTGGATACAGAAAAACTAAATTATATTTTTAAAACTATTTGTTGATTTGTTAAAAAGGGCTCTGGCCCAACCACAACATGAAAACTGTTTAGATTCCACATATCTTGGAATTTTTACCAAAAACCCTAATTCAGTCAAAGATTGTCATGTGATAGTTTTATATTCAAGTCTTTAAACTCTTAGCTTCAAGAATCAGTATGTATAGAGAGAGAGCTAAAAAATATGCTAACTGTTCTTTGCTATAGACCTTGAACCATTCTCAATGTATCATTTTGGATGCCCTTGGTTGAACCAAAAACACCTAATTCAAGATAAACCACAGGAGTAATATAGAGGCACAGATTAACACAGAAGCTGTTTCTCACTCATTTTCCGAGTTTTGCCCCCATCTCTCCTCCCTGTGTCAGTTTCATCCTTAGGCGTTTCCTTCATGGCCACAAAATGAATACATTTGCTATATGCTTCCTTGTTTATATCTACAGAAAATAGGGACACTCTACTAGTCTAAGGATCAAACAAAATTCCCAAGGATCATTTTGATCAATCTTGTTTCATTCATTCAACAAATATTTATTGATCACCTACTGTATGTCGGTTACTATTCTTGGTACTGGGAATATAGCAATGAACAAAACATATTCCCTATTTTCGTGAAGCTTAAGTTCCTGTAACCATCCCTGAATCAATCACAGTGAGGACTGGTTTACCCCCATTAGTTTGGCACTTGTGGACTTAGGGTTAGGATCAATCCTAATCAAACCACATGGCTACAACACAATGCTCCAAGGAACAGATGTTGGTAAGACAATTGCAATGTTCATCACTCAACCTGGTAATATTTGGCAATGGATATTAAAAATATTGAGATAAACTAATACACAATTCTGTATGAGTTGAAAAATACATATACAGAATTACTTTATATGGAAATAATCTATACCTTGAGGAGAATGGAAGTAATCTCCTGCAGTTGTGAAATGTGTTGCAAATCCCATCCCCAGGATGAGAATTCTGTTTTACCCAGTTACTACCAAGATGTCGGCCACCTAAAAGAAAACATTAGCCATGCTAGTGTTTTTACCACCATGATTAATGTCAGGAACTATATAGTAAAACTTTTTTAAAAAATGTGTATTTTTACGGGGGCGCCTGGCTGGCACAGCGGTTAAGCGTCTGCCTTCGGCTCAGGGCGTGATCCCGGAGTTATGGGATCGAGCCCCACATCAGGCTCCTCTGCTATGAGCCTGCTTCTTCCTCTCCCACTGCCCCTGCTTGTGGTCCCTCTCTCGCTGGCTGTCTCTCTCTCTGGCAAATAAATAAATAAAATCTTTTTAAAAAAATGTGTATTTTTAGTAAGTAAAATATCACCATGCTCCAGACCAAGCCTACAGTGTTCTAGTTCCCCCTTCAGTTTCTTCCATGGCCACAGTCTTCATCCTTGTCCTCCCCCTGAGGGGCCTGAAGAGAGGATGGCCAAATTCATTATAACCACCAAAAAAACCAACAAAAAAGTTAGTGTGTGACATGATGGGTAAGAAGTCTTCTTGAAATAAAGGACACAAAGAAGAATATGTTGAGCTTATTAGCAAGTGACCTATCAGATCATGTTACCAATTTTTAGCTCTGCCTCATCTGCATCATTAGCAGGGTTTACTTACAACAAACTCTAAGGCTGAATCACCAAAAATAAGATGTCAGAGCTATAACATCAGAAAAATCACATTCAGCTTTGCCTGTAGTGGACGTTCATGAAACAACCTAGCAACTGCCCAACTTGATGAATATGGTTACTCCAAGAAAAATCACCTCCAGTTGGGATGGAAATGCTTGAGAAGGCAGCATTTAAGCTAGGCTTTAAAGATTGAGGGAGGAGCACTGGGAGACGAAAGCCTGTTTGGGAATAATCTCATTTTGTAGATCTGGATTCATACTCTTGGCTGGAGTCAGCTAACTTTTCCTAAGATAATTCTGCCTAGCTTTGGAGAAGGAACTGCTGTTGGTTAGAGATCAGAGTTTAGTCTCAGTAAATAAACTATAATATGATGGTACTCTTAAACAGAGGTATAACCTGAAGAAAAGTTTCCCTCTGAAGGACAGTCATAACTAAGATTTCAAAGCTGTTTTGAGAAAAGCTCTTGAAAATCTGTGAACAGTAATTTACCATTAAAAACTAGAAAGATTTTCAATGATAAGTTAGTCTTATGACCCTTATGCCCCCCCCCCACCAAACTGGTGAAACTTGGCTCAGAAAGGTAAGTGATTTGCCCAAGGTCATCACACAGCTAAAAAATCAAAGGGGCTGAAAGTGAACTACAGGTCAGCAGACTGTAACTGTAAGAGCTTTCACTTCTGCTGGAGTGGAAGCAAGGGACTGAGGAAAATGGAAAGAATCAGAAATGAAATGTGTGACAAAACCCAGTAGGAATCAACTGATCACATAAACAGATCTGTGATTATGGTGAGGCAAAATAAGATGCAATATCCTCTAAAAGGAAAGCATAATACAGACTTACTCCAAAAACCATGATTAAACAGAAGACAATTAAAATGCAACGTCTCCTCAAGGGTAAAAGGCATTCAATTAATTCAATCAAATGATTGCTCCTTTCTCTCCTGATATTTTTCATCAATGTATATAAAAGAAGAAAATTATACTCTAAAATTATACTCTAAAAATTAATCTCTAAAAGTATTACAGAGTAATTAAATTTAACTTGGCTTTAATTCTTGTAAGTGCTAAAGAAACTTTAAATATCACTTTTTACTCTAAATTCCCAATAAATCTTTTTATAAACAAAACTTTTTTAAAAGTCTGCTAAACAGTTAATCCTCGTTTTGTTTGTGTGAAAAATAAACCCAGCCTTGTAGTTCTAAGATAATTAATTCTCAAAGTTAGCAAATATATGTTGGAAAGGATAGCAAATTGACTTAAATGATAGTCTTTGCAGAATCCTCCTTTCCTTTCCCAACTACCTATAAAAGTTTACAGTGATGAAAATATAAAATTATTTTGTAGGAGAGAGAGAAGTGGTAAGAGGAAAAGAACTATTTAAGAATTAAACAAAATAAAAAATTTCTAGCTCAATACAGTGCCCCACCACTATTCTTTCCACAAATTTTACAACAGACCCAAGAAATAATTGTGATGCAAGACTCAAAATAATTGAGATGTCTCAGGAACAAGAAGTTAATACAGTCTCCTTCCTATACCTGAAAAAGTACAGAAGATATAAGTTATCTCAGAAGCCATACAGCCTTCAGGGGATAGTTTACATTTGTTCCACACAAATGAAAGCCTTAAAAATGTTTTAAACATATACAAAGTGTTGTGATGGGATCATCTACTTTACCAATTCAGAGCCCAAGGAGTAGATAGAAATCATTATAGAATCGTAGGAATGATTTAATTATATTTTTGTCAGTCTCCTTAATAGGTTGGAAATTTTCTGAGAGCAAGGACCACCCATGTCTTTCTCTTCTTTATACCCCCAGCACTGGTACATTGTCGGTGTTTGATAAATTGAACTCACAAAGATGTATACAGTGTTCTTTCAATAATTATTGACATCCATTTTGAGATCATCTCCCTTTTATACTGCTGTAACTGCAGAAAAATTTTAAGGAAATATATCTAATTATTCTTCTAATCCCGGGTTTTATATGAGTATAACTATGAACTAAATATGTGTAGGAAAAGGCATCAGACCTTAAAGAAGCACATAGAAAATTGGTGATGCAAAACTCCAAATTGACTAAATCAGGTTTGTTATTTTATCCATTAAATAGTCTAAGCAGATTAACTGGAACCAGACATGTGAAGATTCATAAGGTTTGCTTTTTTCATAACATCAGTTATTAAAAACAAAATTTATAGGTTGCTTTTAGCGCATCTAACTTAATAGTTTAAGGAAAATACAGATCTTCATAAATAATTTTCTAGAAGTGTACATAGGCAGAAATGCTATAAGAATGGTGCCTTTTTCTACAACCAAGTGACAAAGTACTGAATTCCAGCAATCTTAACATAAATAATGCCAATTACTGATATCACCACAGATATATTTCATATGCAAATTACTGATATCACCACAGATATATTTTATATGCAAATTAAGTCCAAAACAAAGATTCGTTTTCCTAAAAAACCAACTAGAAAGAGACTATATACCTCTAAGCAGTTATCTAATAGGCATAACTTTAATCATAGCATCTGCAATAAAAGCAGTCTCTCCAGGTAACGACTGAAAGAATGTGACAACCTGTTTTGGGTAGATTTCAGTCAAAGAAACTTCTCTGTCAATTGAAGAATACTGATTTCCCAGAATGAATGTCAGAAGCTTATTAACACAAATGTCAAGACATATATTTCTGGGCTTATAACTAAAATACCATGTGAAACTATCTTTAAAGCTTTACACTAGGATATACACATTCAGTGTAAATAAAATAGGTAATGTATCAATAGAAACGTTACATTTTAGAAAAGATTTTGAAAACATGCAGCCAGTATTCACATTTTCAAGCCAATTCCAGTCTTGTAATTGTGCCATTATTAACTATATATGCTTAGCCAGCAAATATGATACTTGAATACTTTTTGAATTGTCACAAATAGCTCTACTTTCAAAGATTTCAGAAGTGGGTAACATTGCCTGTTAGCTTTTGATAATGCTGTGTAAAACCTGTATGAGTGGCCACAGGATAAAAAGAAAAAAACACTACTCTAGTTAGGCTCAATGATTGTTTATCTGCATGTGTCACACTTAATATATATTTGATACAGTCACATTACAATGTTATTCTACTTTATTATTTAAACCAGTTTACACCCTTGGTAATAGTGTCAAGAACACAAATTCCTAGATTTTATATATATATATATATATATATATACATACATATGTATGTATATATATATAGTGAAACATGTATATATATATATTTCAGAAATACATAAATCATCAAAACTATACATTAACTCTCAATAGCCACTGTGTCCAAATGTGTGTGTGTGTGTATGTGTGTATAGCAGTTGTTTATTTTGGTGATTATTTGATTTTAATTTAATAGTTTTGTTTCCAAATATTTTTGTTTTTAACTTCTTTACTATTTTAATATTGTTCTTCCTACCCAACATTTAGCTAAACTGCTGTTGACCTGCATAAATGTGTTTCTGATGTCTGTCAGCAAGTATAAAAGCATAATTTCATTAAAGTGCATTATATATGCTCAGGACTGAGAGAACATTATAAAATGAAGAAGTTTGGCTAAAGTTCAACTGGGCATCAAATAGCACTGGCAAGAATTTTCTTAAACAGATGGTGTAAAATCTTGCTAACACAATAGTGTGTGCTTAACACAGGAACGATATCAGAAACAGATGTGCCGCAAATGACCAAAGTACCAAACAGAAACAATAAACATGGATATATATTAAAAACGCTGCCCTTGCCAACTTAAAAAAAAAGAAAAAAGAAAAAAGAAAAGAAAAAGAAAAACAGTGAACAAATGCATTTCCTTGTCAAATAAGAAATGCTACCGATATTTTTCCACACCAAGGTTGGCACACACATACTTCTTGCTTTGGTTTTCCCTTATGCATTGATATTTTACCTACTGTCAGGGTGGCCAAAATTAAGAACATAATTTTATTAGACACATTAAAAAACCTAATCATATTAAAAGAAAATAAGAGAAATTTAGCAGATCTGTGGCTCCTAGCCATCATTTGAAACTGAAAATATTCTCATCAGTCCAGAAATCTCTCTCCTTCTCTCTCTCTCTTACACACACACACACACACACACACACCCCTTTTGGAAGAGTGTATACAAGTGCCTGGTCAGTTAAAATTATTTGTCCAAGCGTTACACAACAGTATTAAAAGTACTAAGGGCCAAGCAACCACGACTGGCACAGAAACTAAAGCCAAGTAGAAGAAACTCGAATCCCTGCACAGGCCTTCTGAGGCTGTAATCATTTCCCCACTGGGTTCAGGTCAGGCCTAGTGCCCCTAGGACCTGGAGAGCCAGGCCTGCCTGAGTAACCTCCGAGCCTGGAGGCAGGCTCGTCCACAAGGTGACCTGGAATCCGCAGCAGGTCTCGACCCCGATGCGGATCCCTGTGTCTCCCGCTCCAGCCTGCGTAACTGACTGGGCGTCCTCAGCCTGCCCACTTTACTGAACAGCTCAGACAAACGTTGTTCTGGCCTAGTCAGGCCTTGTCCCATTACTTTCTTTGTTGTTGGCTTGGGGTTTTGGTTTTACCTTTTCATTTCACAGCTTTCTGTGGGGGTACTAAGATGAGCACTCGGGGCTTTTGAAGGCTTGAGCAAGAGTTACCTACCTATTTACAGGCAGATACGGTGAGGGGAAGAAGGGCTTGGGCCTTGGGTCTCCTCCAGACGCTGACTTTCTCAGAAAAGTCCTAACATCCTCTGGAAGCCAGAACTGATTTCAGGAGACGAATGTTTCGCATTTGAAACCCAAGCCTCCGCCCTAGGGTCGCCCACGGTAAAGGGCGCGAGGAGGGCAGTGGGCAAACCCACCAGGGCGATGAGACTGCCTCGGAGGCTGGCCTGGGCCAGGCATTCTGGCGCTCAGAGCCGCGGCCACCCTCCGCCCCAGTTTGGATTAGTGAGGTGGGGGTTCACGTAGGGTCCCCGCCTGCCTTTCGGAGCAGAGCACGTTTCTGGGCGTTTGCCCCTGGCGGCGCGCTGCGCCCACACGCCGCGGCGCTTCCCGGAGTGCACCGCGCGCAGAGGACGCTCCCGGCCAGTCCCGGGCTGCAGGCGGCCTGGGACCGAGACCCAGGGGGCTGAAGGACCGGGTCCTGAACGCCGTGAGGACCTGCATGGGAAGGTCGCCTCCAAAGGCCGCCGCCGGCGGGAAGGGCCTCACCCCCACAGGAGGCAGCCTGCAGGCCTCCGCCTCAGGCCGGGGGGTTACCAAGGAAATACAACAATATTTATGACCAGCAGGCGATGAGAAAGTGTTTTCCCAGCACGCGATCTACCCCCATCCTCCGTCAACTTCTCATCCCTCTAGTCCGTTTTCCCCACGGGCTCCACACGTGCGTCTGAGCCTTACATAACTGACCACAGGCAGAGGTCAGGTTCCTCCAGCCGTGTCCCCCCCTCCCCCGCTCCTAAGAGAAATCCAGCTTCCAGAACTCCAGGAGAAAGGGAGGAGCCACACATCCAACCAGCCTGGAGTGAGGACTTCACTTTATACTCTGCAAGGCTCACACAATATCCTTTATATAAAGCACAATGGTTAAGACCTTGGAATAGGTTTGCATCCATACCCTGTCTCTAATTTGCCTGACAACTTGGCCCTTCTGTCTGAGCTTTGAGTTCCCCATCTGTGAATTGGGCATACGAATATATACCTCATAGAAAATTGTGAGGAATATACTTTACAACATATTTGAAATCTGGACGATGTGAAACAATAAATGGTATTTCTTATAAAAGGGTAGTACATGCATATACACATTCATCTCTAAAAATTCAAAGTCTTTTTAGGAAAAAAGATATCTCAGCTGCGAGGCGAGCAGTGCAAATAATCAGATGTTACGACTTCCTTTACTAACTGCTTTTTTCCCCCCACACTGACCTTTAAAAGACAGATTTACGTGGGCTGATGCGGATTTTTTTTTTTAATACCAGAGGTTTTCCCCACAATATCCCTAAAATTAATTATTGAGGCAGGGCAGAAGTATTCTGAAAGGACAACGAGGAGGAAACCTTGAAAAGAGACCACGTGTATTAAAAACCTCCAAGAAACTGCTGCCCATTGTGTCCAGTGACTTTGAAACTCAGTAACAAAGGCAAACTATAAAGCGCTGAGGCAGGTCAAGGCATTATTCCTGAAAGATGGTGCAACATGAAGGTGCCCTTTCTAAAAATGACCCTCTGAGTCCCTCCAGAGGAAGGGGTGGCTACTCAAAGGAAATTGGTAGGATTACACTCTTTTAAAATGATTTTTGACACATTGGTATACCTGTAGCAGCTGTGACTCAGTTGGCAAACTGTCTTGGTGTGTCTGGCAAGAGACTCAAGTCTTCAAGATAAAGCCCTAGCGTTTTCCTCCCTTAGAGTCCAGGTAAATTCAAGACCAAGGGGGACAGTGCAACCATCCCAGGTCTAGAGACCTCTTCCAGCTTTTTTCCAGGACTCCGGGCTAATTTCTGAGTCCTGGGGCTACTGTTCCTGCTCAGGACCTGTTCCTGCTTGAAACAGGGTAGCACTGGGGAGAGACTAGGCCAAGCCACTCAAGTACCCAAACACATGGTTATGACCTGGCACAGAGACTGGATCAGTCCTGTTTCAGACTCCACCTACAGCCCACACGTCTCCTCCATGTTCTTCTGCCTTGTTGCAGTCTGAAAACAGGCATGCATCTTCTTTCCAGGCCAGGGAAGTCTGAGAGCACCAGTATCTGGCTCCGCATGACCTCAGCTCCCATCCTGACTGTCCACCCAGGCCCCCTTCTGGTTCCATGGCAAGCCCAAACTTATGCTGACTTATGTCTGGCCAACACGCACAGCGTTTCCATGTGTGCAATCAGAATGGGTCCATGGAAGCTTACCCGGCCACTTTCACAATATTCAGAAGTTTGCACAAACTGACAGGAGTCGGGATGTCATGGAGACTTCTGAGGTCTAAGTCGTTCCAGCTCTGACTCCCAATAGCCTCCTTCTCTATAACTGAGGTTCAGACCTGGATGGTCTCTTAGGCACCCAGAGTAGTTTTCCAATTTAACTGAAAACATTGAGGTCTGAAGGACCCTCAAGTAGGGTCAAAATGAACCACCATGCCATAAGATCCAATGGAGGCTGCAAGTCCTTCACCCTAAAAGAAAAGTGAAGTTCAGGAATTCGCTTAATTTAAATTATCAGGATCTCCACCCCTTCCTTGCCTCACTCTTCTAAGGGACTAAAATATTTGAGTTCTGGACAAGAAAGTGCCAATGTGAAGAAGTAGCAAGCTTGAACTAAAAATACACAGAAAGGCTTGAAACCCTCCGTACCTGCCAGCACATACTTTCGTTCAAAAAGCCATATTTATTGCCCAGTGCCATGCACTGAACTAAGTTCCAGAGCCAGGAACAGCCCAAGGACCTGCCTCCAGGGTGCTTACAGCCTGCTGGAAGATCTGGTGGGGTCAACTTTATTCACCCATTTTGTGTCCAGGAAAACTATTTCCAAAGACTTCTCTGAAGTGGTGAGAGAGGGAGCGAGAGGGTGCATCGAGATGACCTGTGCACAGCCAGAGCCGTGCACCATGGCCTCTGCCAGACTCCATGCAGTGACCTGAACTGTGGTCCAAGCCAAAGGAAAGTTCCAGAAGCGAGTGCGGGCCTTTGCAATGCAGGCGATACAGAGAGCCATGTTCACATGTTTAATCCAGGCTTTGATCCACTCGTTGATGATTAGTCACTGGATTCTGTAATTTGCAAGAAGAGAGAGGTTTTACCACCAAGTTAAAGGCTCCGTGGGCTCCCTTTCCCGCTTTGGGCTGGTTTGACACTTCAAATCCCTATGCTATTTAACCTCCGCACAACGAGAGTGGAGGTAGAAAGGGGGCGCTCTTTCCCACTGGATACCAGCAGGGGAAAGCCTGAAGCTCGGCTGGAAGCCGGTGCCAGCAAGAGGCCTGTAGCTGGACCACCTGTGCTGAAGCTGCAACCCAGGTCAACTGGTCTACCTAAAGAACCATTTGAGATGGGTAAATGAATCCATTAACTGAAGGTGTCTGTTTTTTAACTCACCGCAAATAGGGCAACACGGGAATGGTTAAAAGGCAGCCTCAAGTCTGGCCTCTGGGTTTGAATTTCAACCCACTTCCCACTTTGGTGAAATGGCCACAGGCAAGTTACTGAAGTAGGGTTTTACACCTCAGCACCAGAGGGGCATTTGACAGGTAATAAGCAACAACTATGATTACTGCCACTTTCACAATATTCAGAAGTTTGCACAAACTGACAAGAGTCAGGGTGCCAAGCATTTAAATGTGCCAGATTAACCCCCAAATAAACTAGTGACAAAAGAGGAGGAAAAGGTTTCCATTGTGCCTCCTTGAAACAAACTGCCATGGTAGAATAGCTCCCAGCTTCGAGCTCTTCTCCAGTCTCTGCAGCTCTGGGAGGCTTATCTGGCACTGGCCACCGGATCTGTTGAATTCCCAGAAATAGCCAACTGGAAGCCAGGTCGGTGCTGAGGAGGAACATTGGCCTGTCCCCTTCAGCTAGGGAATGAGGCCTTTGGTGACGCCTTTTCATCTAGACCTCTCTTTGAGCAGCAAAGGAGGACGCAGGAGGAGCGTAAGATTGAGAATCTGCGCATCAGTGAACGCATTTCAACATCAGTGCTGTCATCTCCATTTTCTGGATGAAAAAACCGAGGTGTTAAGTTGTTAAATTGCTCTGAAATCCATTACAGGTTTGACTAATTTCAAATCTCATACTCTTACTCTAATAGCACGTTGCCTAGCTTCTTAAACCTTGAGTTCCCTCTAAGGCAGACAGGCAGTCAGGCTAGTAGGGAAGAAGGAAAGGAGGAAGGGAAAGGGGAAGGAGAAGAAGGAAAGGAAAACACTGCCAAAGTTACAAGAATCAGTCTCCTGAAGCGGAAATCCATATAAAAAGTTATTTAACTTTTTTTTAAAAAAATTATGTTTCAACATTATTCTGCAGACTTTTTTTTTTTTTAAAGCATCATTTTACAGGATACATCGGTAAAGCAACGACACATCATCGGTAAAGCAACGACGGGATGTGTCAGTGTTGCCGGGAAGATGTTACCGAGATTGTGGGCGGGACGACCCAGGTTTGCTTGGGGCACATTCACACCGGCTAATAACCCGAGCTGTGTGTTCCCTTATCAAAACCGGATTGAAGCCGGCGAATAGGAGGCTCACACAGCTCCCCGCCACCACCACCACCCCTCCCCACTCCACCCGACAAACACTCTCAGGCGCCCGTGTTTTTACACTCAAATCAAATTTGGCTTTTTTGCCTCCCTGGCCGGGTTTTAGTGCGCCTCTCAGGGATTCCTGCGGAAGAGAAGGGTGGAGGAGGGGAAGTCCGCGGGGCTAGAGTTTCCGTCCCCCTTCTAGATTAGTGAGCTCCACTATAGATCCGCCCTGTGAGCCTAGTAGGATGTGTAGAAAAACCCAGGGCGGGGGGAATTGGGGTTAAGGAACCGTCGGGTTTTGAGTTGTTTCCCAACCACCATCCACCTCCTAGTTCGGTTTTTACGGAGTTGTGTGGGCCGAGGTCTGCAGAAACAGGTTAGAATCAGGTTTCTCCTGGTCCTGCCGCGTTGCTTATTCGTAACGATAAAATGCATATAAAATTAGCAGCTCTAAACCACAAGTGTGCTTAAGGCGAAGATTGTGGGCTTGGAAATGTCACAATGGGTAGATAGTGTAGTGGACTTTCGCGCTTTGCGCAGTAGCATTTAGTCTGGAGCGTCCCAGACTGCGTCTTGACTAATTTCGGGCTCCATAGGGCTCCTAATTCTGTCATTCGTACTACCCGTCCTATCAGGCGAGAAACGCTTCCCCCTTCTCCTTTTGCAGAGGACTGGGCAAGTTTACTCGCGTTCTGGCGGGACAAGCGCACCCGCTGAAAAGAGACACCGAACCCACACGTACGGCTTTCTCGGGCGGGCGCAGAACGTGGTTTTCGGTTGTTGGGTCTCTAGAACCGCTGGAGACCGCTGGCCCCAACAGACGCGCACCACTGCAGCTAGCGCAACAGACGCCCGGCGGGGCGGCATAGGCCAGGCGGTGCCTGCGCGCCAGTGCGTTCCCGGCTGTCCCACGCCGAGCACGGTAGCCTCGCCCGGAAGTTTAGTGAGCCTCGGCTCGGCCCGCAGTGGGGCAAGAGACCGGGAGGTCCCAGGCGGAGGCCCTCGCCACCTTTGGGCGTCCTCCACTGGCGTGAATAAACACGCCCCTCCTTTTCCCTCAGAAACTGAGAAGGAGCCTGGGACCGGTAAGTCCCAAGGTGAGCGCGTTTCCCGCTGCGCTCTGAGGGGTGACGCGGGTTCTGAGCGGGCAAGTTGGCGGGAGAAAGCCTCTGGAAGCTATCTCCTTCAGTCTCTTTCCAAATTAGTATTAGTAATGGTTAGACGGGGTGGGCAAAAATCAAAGGACACACTCATAACCCTGAACCAAGTGTGACCTTCGCAGTTTCAGGGCGCTCTTGGCTGAGATTTTACCTTCATGCGTAAAGAGGCCGCCACAAGAATCAGCCAGAAGTTGCGCTTTTTTTTTTTTTTTTTTTTTTTTTTAATCCGCGCGGAGGTCTCCCCTGCCTCACCTTCCGACTGGGCTCTGGCCGGCCCCCGGCGCGGGGGTCGCTGGCTGGGGGGGGGGGGGGGGCGTAGCGGTGCCGCGGCTGGCTCTCACCCTGAGCCTGCGGCCCCAGCTGTCCTCGCCCAGGTCTCCACAGGTCTGACCCGAGCGGGTCCTCGAAGGCTCGTGAAAGGGCTGGGAGCCAGGGCGCGCGGATTCAGGAAGCGAGATTCCGGAGGTTACTTGAGTATTGCGGAAACTCCAGGTTAAGTTCCCTCAAACATGTGGTTACTCACCGCGAGGAGCTCAGAGGCAAAGGGTTCAATAGTCAAGTTGGCGGAGACTTTCCCTACTTAAAGTAATAATTTGCTAATTCGGATCTATTGCTTTTAAATATCGAGTTCCAGAGACCTTTGTCAATGCAGGCTTAATTTCATCCTACTGATGAAGGATGTTTATAAACGGCTCCTGTGGAGGAAGCCGAGTGTGAAAATATCAGTTTTATGCCTTTTGATAAGAATTACCGAGGTGGAAGGCTTATTAGGCGATTACAAATCTCGCAGCTGCTCGCAGCCCAATTAGGCAGCTCTTCGCGGTGAGTGGAAACTGGAGGGGTCAGAGCGGGTTGGTGTTCCCGCTCTCCGTCCCTGGACCTCCAATCAAGGCCTGGCCCCAGGGGACCCAGACCCCTTCCCTGACCTCCTCCGGCTTTAGGGAGACACACCCAGAGCCTCCTAACTTGCCAGGCCGCCCTCCCAAGTCTCTCTGGGTTTCTTCCTCGGGCCCTGCGAAGAGCCTTTGCAGTCCAGGGATGTTGGTTAGTCCCCTGGGTGGGCTTGCGGTCTTCGATTTTCATTTAAGGAAAGATGACCATCTAGAAATTTCAGGTTAGTAGGTAGGAATCGACCCGACGTGGGCGATTCCTCTCCCACCTGCAGAAACACAAGATGATGTTTTTTTGTATCTCCTCCTTCGACCAGAATTGGTTTCAATTGGAGTTTGGGCCAAAAACCCTTATTACAAAGACAAAAAGAGCCCTGATTTTTAGCACAGGAACCCAACTCTGCGAAGCAGCGGGTGGACTTTTCCTTTGCCCTAGCGGAGGAGGAGCGTGGGTAAGAGGTGTGACGCGAGCTCCAAGAAGCCGGGCCACGTTCAGGAGCAACCCCTCGGCCTGCTCGCCCCTGACAAAGGGTCAGGAGGTCCTTGGGCCCAGCACCAACGGGACGCTCAGCCCCGACACTCACAGCAAATACCTGCACAACCCCCTCCTCCCACCTGCGCACACGACCGCAGCCAAAGGCTTACAATGCAGAGGATACAGAAACAGACTCACCGCCGGGAGGCCTACAGAGCAAGGCTGTGTGCGCACAATCACACCCCGGGAAAAGGTCCGCGTCCGGCAGTGCGTCAGCAGTAAAGCGAACGCCAGACCAGTGTTTTAGTTCTGAGGTCTGACGACCATTCTTCTTCCCCATGCCCAGAAGCCTCTAAAAATGATCATTTCCTCCACTGATGCAGAGATAGGGGCTCTTAGATCAAGATTAGTATTTTGAAAACCTGATTGAGAGCCGAGCCGACTGATTAGCCGAGGGTGGGTGGAAAGACCGCATAAACGCCCGCGCCCCCGCCCTACTTTCCCAAAGCAGTTCCTGCGCTCTCCGGATCTCCAAATGACCCGAGCGATTAATTCTCCCGGAGAGTAGCTAAGCAGTACCCCAGATTATTTTGCAGACCCTAATGAATAGTAACTAAATCTCTGAACTGGATCCTTATTTTTAATTCCACTTTCAATCCTGCTCTCTATAAACACCCTGATAGGGCCAATGTTCTGACGATTCTTTCCATTCGGAAGAGCCATCTCAACACCGATGCTATTTCATGGAAAATGCATTATGTGAATTTCCCCCCAAATACTAATTTTTGCACTTGATGAAAAACACAAGACTTTCTGTTCTCCACGCACAGGTCAGCTTTTCGAGAAGTAGGTCCGCCCCAAGCCTTCAGCTGTGTAAGAGGGCACAGATCCCAGCGTCCCCTACCCCCCCACTTAATAAATTTAAGCGAGATCTCCCAGAAAGGACCGGAAGGGGGATGGCTAATATTAATGTGTGCGCAACTGCGCGAAAAAGAAAACAATGGCAATAGGAAAATGCTCTGGGGACCCTCGTGTTTATGGGAGAAAAATGTACTTGAGGGAAAACTAAATTTGCAGTCGTTGCTCGGTCCCAGACTGTTACACAGACTCACTTCATTACAGGAAAGGCTACCTATCTCTGCTCACCGCCCTTCCTCTAGTCTGCTGTTGACCTGTCTGGGCGAGAGCCCTTCGATCTTACTCTTCTAGACAAACGAGGCAAGGAGATAAGAATATATAAGATTATAGATAGATATGTAGATATATATATCCGTCTAATTGGAGCAACATCACATGATTTTACTAAAGGCCTTCAGGAAACAGACTCCCAGGTATTCTTAAATTGTGTTTTGCTTTGTTTCGTTTCTTTAAAAAAGGGAAAATTGGAAATAAAAATATTGTTAAATAGTCTCTTACTAAATTCCCCTTTACACACTAAATAAGGAAGTAAAATTTGCACCATAAAGAAGCTATTTAAGCAAACACACCCTCCAATCCTAATCAAAATTACGGTATTCTGAGAACACCGCCCCCCTCCACAAACCCGCAGCCAACATTTGAGGCAGGAACTGGCCCCTTCTAGGGCTTAAATTTTGTCTAGGACGAGATGAAAGAGTAATACTATTAGCAACATACTTTTTGTCTTTCTTGTAGCCTTGGTTTCAAATCTAGTCGCAAATCATAAGCTTTTGTGCTGCTCAGATGTTCCTTCTTTATCTTAATGAGAAAACTTTTCGCAAAGGGAGCGCGAATCGTTAGATAAGTCAGCCCCCAGGCTGCCAGGGAGCGGTCGAGTTCCTCGGCTAGACAGGAGAGTTGCGTGTTTCAGGAGAATGACTAAAAAGTTTAAGTCCCTCAGACCGCTGCTTCCCCTTCTGCTTGCTGCAGAAAGAGATGTAACCTGAATCTTTGTTTAGGTTTTGGTTGGGGAGCGAGAATTAAAAAGCCACGGCAAATGCAGAGAGCAGACTTTTTTTTTTTTTTAAGTCAAAAGTTAACAGGCCATTCCCAGTGTTTTTTTTTTTTTTTTTCACTCTTTAATACTAAATCTGGAGTAAGTTGGCTTGCTCTGATAAAGATCTTAACATGTACAGAAGGCGGGTTTTCCTTAAGGAGGTGAGGCTATTCCTCCAGGAGAGGACTCCCCCCGCACACACACCCCCTTCCCTCCCTTTATGTAAGGTTCCACCCTCTGGAAAACAAAACTTTTTTTTTTTCTTTTCCTGGAGGGACAGACCTCAGTGAAGTTGGGATAAGAATCTTAAGAACAGTTCACCAGAGTGGTAACGGCCACAGCGGCCTCTTTGGACGAAGACTTGCTTGTAGCATTCTCACTCTTCTCGGTGTCAGCTTTTATTAGTGCTTTGGGGCGGGGGAGGGGGGAAGATCGGCAGACACGGACGGCCGCTGACCCTCCGGAGTTGGTATGTGATAAGCAGCCCTAGCAGTGCCATGTATTGGAAAAGCGATCAGATGTTTGTGTGTAAACTAGAAGAAAAGGACGTGCCGGAGCTGGCAGTTCCCCCTGAGAAGGTGAGCGAGCCGACGCCTGGCCAGACCAGCTGAATTGCAGTTTCCTTGAAACGCGAGCTGTTTGGGCTCCTAAACGAGGTTCAGAAATTACCTGTAACGGCCTCATCTTCAGACCTGGCATTTTTTTTTTTTTATTACGTAGTAGCGTTAGTCAGTAATCATTGCCTCCCCTCCCCACAAGCTCACTTAACCTGAGGCATGGAGACTGTAATTTGGGAGACGAAGCCTCGAGCCTAAGGCGTTCTCGGGTACATGTGAGTCGTGCTTTTGTTCTTTTTGCCGTGGTGATCGTGGCGGTGGGGAAGAGCGAGTCGGGAGGTCCGGGCGGCTGTCGGGTGGGATCGGGGGCTTGGCTCCTGGTGTCCAGCAGCTCGCGGGCGCTTGCCGGCCCGGAGGCGGCGCCGCGGGCCCACCGCGGAACGGAGGGAGTGGTGGCTCCTGGAAGGCCTCGGGGGATTCCAGGGCCGGCCAGGAGGGCCATTTTACTTATAATACAAAAAAAAAAAAAAAAAAAAAAAAAAAAAAGGCAAAACCCAGGGCGAGCGAGTCACACCTTTCGTCGAGTAGATGGGGAAAACTGACAAGCGCTCACCTCACTCTGGAGGCAGGACCCGTTGGTGTCTCGCGTTTTAAGTTTGAAAATCTTCGGCAGCCTGTTTGAGCGCCTCAGAGGGACCCGCGTTGAGTACCGCTGACTTTGTCGAACGCTGGCGGGGAATACCCAGCTAACGCGGGACTTTTCTGCTTAAACCCTCTTTGTGTCTGAGAGGATGCGGCCTCTGAGCGGCGGCGCTGGGACCAGCTTAGAGAGCGCAGTGGAGGGTCCCCCTTTAGGGCCGGGCGGCGAGGGGGTCTCCGGGGTTTGGACGGTATCTCGCCTGGCGCAGCCAGAAGGAGGGAGCTGAAGAGTCAGAACCGCAGGTGTGGGCTGCTCGAGTTCGGCACTCCCTCCCCCCAAACTAGAGTTTTCGTAAACGAAGACAGAAAAAGCCTACAGAGGCTGCGTTTTCGTTTAAGAACAAAACTCCAGCAAAGGCTTGGAAACACTTGAGTAATGCGCGCTGTTGCTTTAAAACATTTTGACCGAGGTTGGGTGAGTTTTAATGGCACAAATTAAATTCAGCTGGATATTTTCCATTATTCGTCCCGCTTTTTGCGCTGGTTAAAAATAATCCTTTAGTAGCTCAAATGTTGACTTACTGAGCAATAAGTGGCAATTTACACCTTAAAGAAACGAGTGTAAATCACTCGCAGCTCTAATTGCTGTAAGTTTACGAAAGAGCTGCTAGCTTGGTTTAATCTGAAGCATTTTCATTCAAATTGTCATCGGAACAAACACCAGGCTTCTTAAATCCCGCTGTAATTAGCTTTCAAGTATCCTATTAAACCTCTTCACCTTTCGTGCTATCCAATTCAAAAAGCTCCCTTTTAAAAATATATATGTGTCTTGCTCTTTTAATTGAGGTTATTAAAGAAATCAAGTTTCTTCTCCCACCCCCTCCTCAATCCTCTTTTCTTCTCTCCCACTCCCCCCCTCCCCGCCCCTTGCACCCGCTTTAGCCTGGTGATCCCCGCTCCGCCGTGATTGACGTCTAGAAAGAAAATGCTTTGTGCTGGGATGATTGTTATTAACTTGTTACCCCCGGCAGGGGGGCGGGGAACCGACTTGCTCCGGTGAGCTCTAGGGACCCGCGCCCCCGAGAGCGCCGCAGCGCGCCGGTCGAGCCCTCAGCGCTGCGGTGGCCGACTTGCCCCGCGCTCCGGCAGCGCTGCCGCGGCTCGTGGCTGACAAGGGAGGCTGCGCTCCCGCCGTTTTGCCCGCGGCGCCGGGGCCCTGAAGCCTTGACGGCTGCACGCGCGGCCCGGCGCCCTGGGGGCCTTCATTAGCCCGCTCCGCGTGCCAGAAGCCGAGGCTCTGGGCTGAACGCGCCGGCTCTGAACTTCTACTCTCCGTTTTCCCCCATTTTCCCCTCCTCCCACCCCGCAGTGCCAGGGTCTCATGTCGGAGGAGTGCGGGCGGATTGCAGCCCTGGCGGCCGGGAGGACTCGGAAAGGCGCCGGGGAAGAGGGACTGGTGAGTGGGGAGGGACACAGCTATTGGCAAGACTGGACGTGTGGAGGCAGCCAAGGACGAAGCGCCGCTGTCCCCGAGCTCCTTCGTGGGCCCAGCTGGCCCCTCGGGGAGCGGGTAGAAGGAGGGCTGGGGCAGGGCGGGGTGGAAAGCTGAGCTGGCGAGACGGGCTGGGCAAGGCTGTAAGGGCTTCCAGGGTCCTTGAGGTCAGGGGTCCACAGCCCCAGTGGGTGCGTGGCGGGAGCTTGGACCGAGGGGGGGGGGGAGAGCCGGGAGCGAGACCTCACGAACTGGGGGGTGGCCCGGGGGAAAGGAGGGGAAGGGGTGAGGGAGCCCCGGTGGTTCTGTGGGATAAGGAGAGGAGGAGGGGTCTAGAACCGCGTGCGACTGCGCCTCACGGCTTCCTTCAGGTGAGCCCCGAGGGAGCGGGGGACGAGGACTCGTGCTCCTCCTCGGCCCCGCTGTCCCCGTCGTCCTCGCCCCGGTCCATGGCCTCGGGCTCTGTCTGCCCCCCTGGCAAGTGTGTGTGCAACAGCTGCGGTCTGGAGATCGTGGACAAGTACCTTCTCAAGGTAGGGTGGAGCCGAGAGGCCCAAGGGGAGCGGGGTTACCTTGGGAACTCTGGGAAAAGAGAAAAGTTTCCTCCCCCCTTTTTTCCTTTCAAGTTCTCGTGCAGGTTGTAGGCTTTCTCAGCAAATCAGCCCAGTCTAGGGCAAGTCGAAAGAGTGGGAGAAGAAGTCATAGAATCTCCCACGTTGCAAAACAGCTTGTGTATATGACACGTCTGGTCTAGAAGTGCCGATACCCCGGGGTGGTTGCACTAGAGTCAGCCACCGACTTGTAGAGGAGCAAAAGTGGGTTAATCCTTTAACTCCTTTTGAAACAGGGTCCTGCCTGATTATTTTTACCGAGCCTGGGTTATGGTCCCTCCACCCCCAATAACACCCCTACACCTGCCTTCTTCTAAGAGTTCCTGGTCAGTATATGTTGGCTGATTCCCCTTTGCAGTGTCTCCTTTGGTACGGACCACTGTAAAGTGCCTTAAAGGGTGTTTTCTGGACAGAATTTTTACGTAGTTCCACGTTAGTAACAGTCACTCGAGGCTTTTTCAAAGTAAGAGGTTGTGGGACCATTTACATGAAAACCATTTTCAGAACCTCCTTCCCCTTATTAATATTTGGAGGCCACCCAATGCTTTTTTAATGTCCCCTCCAGTTCTTGTGGAAAAAAAAATGGAAATCAATGTAAAGCTAGCCCCCCCCCCCCCAAAAGAAGGAAGGCAAGAGGGAAAGAAGGCAGGAAGGGAAGCTAAAAGAAAGAAGAAAGAGAGATGGATAGGTGGATCCTGGGATGAAGTGCTAGTTTGAGAATTGACTGTCTTAATTTGTTTCACTTCTCTCAAAATATTGTACGGGAATTTTGGAGTAGAAATTCTGGCAGGCCACAGTGAAACATGTCACTGAGTGCAGGGTCATGGTCCCATCTGTCTTAATCCTAATATCATGGGTTTTCAACTTCAACAGCTCTTTAAAACCACTATTTAAAATAATGATCTCTCCTACACTGAATTAATAGCAAACCAGTTCACTTTCTATTCCCTCTTCATCAGTCTCCCCCACCACCCCCTCCCCCCATTTTTTCAAAAGATTTAATTATGGAGAGTATGAGTTCAAAAAGCAAGTTATTGGGCTTCTTTAAATTTCTACCTCAATGTATAAAGCTGTTTAATCTGTAAAGTGGGAATAATACCCTATAGATACAACCCAGATAAAGCACCAAAAGAAGTTTTGGTGAAAAATTGAAAAGTAACTAAATTAATTTTAATTGAGGATTGAGTGTTACAGCTGGCAAATAATTAACATGGCTCTCTCTTTAAATCTACATTCTTAAGATACCCTTTTCACTGTTCTAGACCTGAACCTTTTTGGATATCTCAAAATCATCTTTTGGATCAAAACTAGTTTGTTATTTTCAATGAGCCCTTTCAATAATTAGCATAATCTTTAAGAATGTTTCTGAATGGGTCTATAAAGGCTTTTAACACTTCACACCAGCGAGGATTTAGAAAAAAAAAGGGCATTATAAAGTGACTCTTAACACACCTCTGAAATAGTTTCTAGTATTCACTTTTAGAATATATTTGTATATTATATTTACTTGTATTATATAAAATACCTAAGTTATCTGAGTAACTTACATAAAGCTTTTTGTTGTAGGACTGCAGTCCTCCCAGTGAAGTCTTCTATGTACCGTCTTATTCTATCGCTTTTTGTACATATTAGTATATTAGCTCTAACTAAAGTTTGACATTATATGAGTATATAAAAATTTTGAGTTTTTTTTTTCATTTGAGTACTTATTCTAAAAGAGAAGTTTAAATTCAATTTGAGACACTGGTGAAAAATAATTGTTAGACCTAGTAGAGTTTTTGAGTGTACAACTGCTTAATATAGAAAATATAGAAACCATTTAATATAGAAAAACACCATCTCATGAGGCAAGTAAAATGAAGTTAAAACCAGAAAGTAGGAGAGGAATTAGATGTGTCTTTTGCCTCCTCTAAAATTTCAGTGCCCTGTTGTTTGGATGGTTTTTCTGGCTTGGTCGCATATACATAGACAGATTGGATCGATAACAGCCATCAGGAAAGGTCTATATTCTCTAGAATTTTCTCTCTTTACCTTTCTTTCCTCCCTGGAAAAAAATGGAAGACAAATATATTTTTTCTTTTTTAAGTAAACTTTAAGGGAAGGTGGCAAACCAGGCATTAGGTTTGGTTTTAGGGAGTTAGAAGATAGCCATGACTGCTCTGAAGCCTGAATTTACACTTGCTTGGAGAGAGTGGAGAAAAAAAAAAAAGAGCCTGGATAAGATCAAAATGTAGAAGTCCCTAAACATTGGAATGCTAAAGGAAGCCTGTATTTTTAAATTTTAATTGGCCCATTTTAGGAAAAAATAGAAGGAAAATACATATTTATTTCTGGGTTGTATTAACCATTGTTAATATATTTTTATTCTGATTTCATGTTTGTTTGTTTGTTTCTTCCAAGTTTTCTTATGTAGTAAGCATGTAGTCCAAGACCAAAATTTAAAATTTTAAAAATTTCACCAAATTGATATTCTTCATTAATGCTTTGGAAAGAGGCCCATAACTGCAATTAGAAGCAAGTGAAACTTTTTCCTTCAGCTTCAAAGTACCTTTTATATTTTGTATCACAAACATTTTGAAAAAAAAATTTTGAACAGTAGTGCTAATCTGATAGAATCGTTGGACAGATAGGGCTTTTGCTACACTATTTCATAATAAAGACTATTTCACAATTTCCCCTTTTCACAGTTTCCTAATTACTATTTTAGATGTTAGATCCATTTGTAGGGTGTAACTGGTGTTTTTGCATCATTGCTGTTCTTTTACATGAAATGAAATTATGCTTAATTGGTTAAACATAAACTCAATTCTTGTGTCCATTTAACAAGAGCAAACGTTGGGAGCCTGTGTTATAAGCAAGTTCAATCCAATACACATCTTCATTCTTGAAGGCTGAAGTGGTGGTGCTTATAGTATTATGGCAACAGTTTAAGGTGAGGGTTATTATGATTTGTTCCCTGAGTTGACAATATTTCATGTGCCTATTTAGAAAATATAAAGTGTGATTTACTAGACACTATTTTATGCCTTACTACTTGGAGTATAAATGGCAAACAATGCTTGGCTGCCTTTTTAGAACCACTTATAATCAGATTAATTTTTTTCTCCATTAGCTAAATCATTAGGGTTTCAATAATTTACTCCTTAATTCTATTATTTAATGTTAGAAGGTAGCCAGGGTTTCTGCCATATCAATATTTAAATCTACTTTAGCAATTTCTGTTTGGTAAGGGAAATGGATTGCCTGGCTTCTTTATAAGGGTAAGTATCTTACAAAGCTGCTTTTTCACTTTCTTTCTCTCTCACTTCAACTACTGCACCATTTATAATTGGCCAAAAAATAGATTGAGAAGGTGTGTGGCTTGACTTCTTTAGCTACCAGTTTTCCTGCTGGGAAGAATTTCGTGAAAGAAAAAATAAAACAAGCCTGTATGTAGGACTTGAAAGTGACCAACATTTTCCGTGTTCATAGAAGTTCCATTTCAAAAAGAAAGAAAAGGACACGCCCTGAATTCTTCAAAGGAATAAACAATTTAACACACAATGTAAAATATGCTGTTGTGATTTTTCTGGTTGGGGTCTGAAAGAGAATATATCTAGACACATATTTGTGTAAATGACATCTTTTAGATAGAAACATTCAGAGCATGTGTTAAAATATTAAGGACAGTTTTTAAAATTGCTTAATGCACAAAACCAATGAATGATACTGTGAGTGTGGTATTAAAATTGTTTCTTATCCTGCCCCTTTTTCCTTTACAGGTGAATGACCTGTGCTGGCATGTTCGGTGTCTCTCCTGCAGTGTCTGCAGGACCTCGTTAGGAAGGCATACCAGCTGTTATATTAAAGACAAAGACATTTTCTGCAAACTTGATTATTTCAGGTATACTGTGGAACATTTTTTAGTAGACACTCCACGATAATACGGAAAGAGAATTTTGTAAACAAGCTTTCTTGTCCTGTTTTATGTATTGAAACCCAGCTTTTCTTATATAATGGATTTCAAAATGAGAATGCTTCACATTTTTGAGGTATCACTTATATCAAAACAAATAAAATAAGCATGTTTATGTGTTTTAGAAATTCAGTGTACAAAAACTAATTTAAGATAATTATTTCCTCTTTGGGAATGAAAGGTTTAGATATTAAAAACAGGGAAACTTCTCCTTGCTGTGCATAGGTAAAGTATAAAATATCAGATGACTTATTGTGACAAAGTCTGGTATTTGCAGGGGATGCTAAGATGAAATGAAATAATTATGGTGGGAAAAAATCAAGGTTTTGTTAAGTGTGTACCAGTTTACTATAGAATGATCCCTAGTTATACCTACAAAATGTCAGCAGTTTGGAGACTGTGATAAACCATATAATTTATAGAGTATTCCAGTTTCAGAAATATACCAAGTCTGATTATTCTATTTAAAAATTCTGTTTCTTTTTGTCTGTTCTTTGATCTTTGTTTTGTGAGATTGTATTTGCCTAAGATATTAAATGTAACATTTTTTCTGTGATCTCTTTATAAACTGTTTAAATGTACAGTTTCTTCAAAGATATAATTCAATTGTTAATGGATAGCTGTCTAGAAATTGAAATTATTTCTAAGCATGACTTTTTAAAGTTACCATATTTTTTCTTTATTTGCATTTCCAAATGAAGAAATATGTTCATCATGAAATTGGGAAATTAACACTATATAATGAAGTTTGTAGTACTAATTATGTTGTTTATACTCAGTTTCAAAAACTGGTTTCAGAGAGTTTAGTGATTGATTTGAATAAAATTGCTAATTAAAAGCACTTCATAAAACCCAAATCCTTTATTTTATAAAGTCACAGAATTTTATAATTACCAAAAACATATATTTCTCATTAGGTTTAGTCTCCATTTCCTCAAAAATCATAGCAATTTGTCTCCTCTTTGACTTAAGATATGCAAGTCTTAATTTTTTTAAGATAATTTAAAGCTTTTTGAAAGGTTTAGTTTCAGCAAGTTATTGAAAGTCTAGTTTTTCAGGATTTTTTTTATACTTCATATTATATTCTGAAATTTAGTTTTAGGATTCACTTTTTCAGATTAGCTTAAAACTGGCAATACCTCTAAAGATATGATGATGAATAGAAACAGACACATATCTAGTTGATGTGGATATGCAAGTCCATGACTGTGATTATGATAGGAGACATTGCAAAGAATGTCCTGTTACTCAGGTCAGGAGAAAAAAGAAATATTTACATCTGGCATTTTGTTACAATTAACGTGCATTTAATGTCCAGGTAGGTCTCTGAAAGTTTTAGATAATATTTCTCCCCCTCCTGTGACTAGCAATGCAATAGCTTTTTCACCAATGGAAACATATCTGAGTTTTCATTCCTCACTCTCAGAGTGAACAGTTTCTGTTCTACCCATTCTTTGATAATATCAATTTTAAATGTTTAAATATTTTAACTTAAAAAATCATATTTAAAACATTTTGAATTATCTCAATTTGTTTTTAAGGAGTCATTATATTTTCACTGTATGCTTTTGCACTTTTAGGTTTCAATCTGGAGTATATGTGTGTTTGTGTCTTGAATCTCTAATTCATAAAGGCGTTGATATTTGTTACAAAAGGGATATTGAAACTCATATTGCTTTTATTTTAAAAGAAAAAATCCAGTCTTCCTTTAAAGTAACAATGAGAAGTTTTTGTCTTATGAACAGATTTGAAGTATGGCTCTATCTCAAGTCTTGATTGCTTACCATATTGACTTTTAGAAAAATAATTGATTCCTGTTTCATTTTCAAAAGATTTAAATACTTAGGTTAATCCAATGAGTAATATAATATTTTAGTTTACTCAGGCTGATGAATATCTCACGAAATATTAAAATCTTCATCTCCTGCTCTTCTGTTTATGTAGAAGGTATGGAACTCGCTGCTCTCGTTGTGGGAGGCACATCCATTCTACTGACTGGGTCCGGAGGGCCAAGGGGAATGTCTATCACTTGGCGTGCTTTGCCTGCTTTTCTTGCAAAAGGCAGCTTTCCACCGGAGAGGAGTTTGCTTTGGTGGAAGAGAAAGTCCTCTGCAGAGTGCATTATGACTGTATGCTGGATAATTTAAAAAGAGAAGTGGAAAATGGTAAATATATACTTAAAATACTTTGGAGTCTTTTGGGACAGTGAATACAGGGAATAAAAATGATTTTTCCTAAGGTCATTTTAATGCATTATTTTGTGCAGTGTAATTGTGGTAAAACTCATTAAGCATTCTACTGTTAGTGATGATCTCCATGTGTT
The DNA here is from genome assembly GCF_023065955.2 of Ursus arctos. NCBI lineage: Eukaryota > Metazoa > Chordata > Mammalia > Carnivora > Ursidae > Ursus > Ursus arctos. The sequence continues at coordinate 44,373,677 of NW_026622786.1, read as the reverse complement.
TATATGCAGGCAAAGCCATGGCATGTGTATTAGCCTGTACCATATTCTCAGGCAGCAGCCTTGAATTTAAGGTTCTGTTTTGCTTTTTGTAACCAGTTGTTTTCCTGTATTTGCCTTCTAAGGATGAACCTTAGATGTGTGATCTTCTAACTTTTTGCACTTTTGAGTAAATATTCAAGCCTGTATATTGTTTCCACAGAATGTTTCTAGTGTGTTTTAAAACTTAACTGACAGATTTGGACAATCTACAATTTCACATGAAGCCAAGAGATGCAGGAAACATTGCTTGATCAGTGGACCCGTTTGAGTTACCAACATGTATGCTGTTGTTTTTTAAAATGCAGGCAATGGGATTAGTGTTGAAGGCGCCCTCCTCACAGAGCAAGATGTTAATCATCCAAAACCAGCAAAAAGAGCTCGGACCAGCTTTACAGCAGATCAGCTCCAGGTAGACATGACAATGAATTTATGATTTTTTTGAAGTCAGTCCTGACCAAAACAAATAAACAACACAAACAACAAAAAAAAGCCAATTCCCCTGCCCCATCCCCAAAACGCCCCAGACAATTTCGTGCTGCCTAAAAACATTTCCATGTTTTCAAAAAGGTTTAGCCTGTGCTTTTAGTGAATGCTAACTTGGCGAATGTATGAACACATACTTATAGCCATGACCTGGTATGAACTAGTCATTCAAGCTTTGTTTCCCTGGGTTTTATTGGCATTAATGTCACAATGCAAACAAAATACTAATCGGTCCTGATTTCCTGATAAAGTCAGTTTAACCTGGGCATTTATTTACGTTACTACATATAGTGGGGATAGAAGACAAAATATTTTAAGACTATAAACAGAAAGAGATCTACAGTATATGGGCCTATGGGACACTAATGTGTTCACATTTTTAACAAATTACAATGAGCCTTTTATTGGCTAAGTTTGTATAATTTTCTGAATAGGAAAGACTTGAATATGCCTTACCATAAACAACAGGAATCTAGTTACTGACTCCACACCAAGTAAACTTTTTCTTGTTTTTAAAAGGGATAATGGGAGCTAATTCTATAGTTTGATGCTAAAGGTTATGTTCTCTGAAAAAGGAGAGATTATTTTCAGTTTAGTTGCCCTAAATATAATTGTTATATGTTCAATTCATGTCAATTGTCAAGAAAATAATTAAATAATTACTCCTTGCTTTATCTTTAAGTCTACACATATAATGATTCTTTCTGGCATTTTTTCAGATAAAGAAATCACGTTTTCTAAAAGATTAATGTGGATGAGGTATTTGTTTTATGTTAAGGTAAAGTAACATTTATTGAGCGCCTACCATGTACTACTGGGTGCTTTACACATAGGATGTATCTTAGCTCAAACTTTAAAGGACATTCATACAATATTAACAAATGAGTAAAAGTAATATTCTGAAAATCACGTATGGTATCTAAGACTTGCCAGTGTTTAAGATGAATACGGTAAAGGGGTTTCAAGAGAGAATTTTTACTTGGGGAATGATTAAGAAAGAAACCTTGATATGGTACAAATATTTCAAGAGAACTTAGATCACATAAAGTCCTAAATTAGGAGATATGAATACCTTTCGGAGACCTGGCAGCAAAATATGCAGTAGCTAAAGGATGTCTGAGTTAAAATAGAATTTCTAGTATAAATATATTGTTTACAAAATGGGCTGTTTCCATGAAGGACTGGCTATAATTTTAATAATTATAAGGCTGACAGTAAAAGTTTATATGAAATTAAAATTATTGAAATTATAATAGTGAAAGCTTGAAACAACTTTAGGTAGATATACAATTTCATATAGGAAGATAATTACAGGTACTAATTAAATAAAGAGGTAATAATATTTGTGATGGTTTTTGTGTATCAAATCCTATGCTAGGCATTTATCTACATTCTCTCCTTTAATTCTTAACAATAATTCCTTGATGTAGGTAGCCTCGTCCAAGAGGTGCAGGAACTCCCCTCAAGGCAGACAACAAGGGAATGGCCGAGAAGAGATTTGGAAACTTCCCCAATCCTCTGGTCTTTTCATTTTGCTTGGCCATCAGACTATGAGTGGAATAAAAGCTCCACTTAATGGCAGTAGCAGCTAAAACAAGAGTGAGATTCCAAATCTTGCAGATAGCTTTATAGTTTCAAATTGCAAACATCCATAAGCTATTCGCATCCTCATATGCATTATTATATGAAAATGTGATCTGAATCATAAGTTTTTAAAGATGTATATTGAAATCATAGGTTTTAGAAACGACCACAGAAAAAATGAAAATAGAAGTGATATGCCTTTAACGCATATACTCAGTTTTTCAGTATTTATTAGTATCTATCTTATACCAGGGATGGCTGAAACAAATGAGACACAATCTTTGTCCTCAAGTGGTTCTTTATACTCTAGGAATCTGGAAAACATAGCTGTCAGTTTTTTAAAAACTTAAATCATTATATTTTGCTAGAACCTCTAATAAATCAGGCAGTGTACCGTCATGGCCAAATTGTCCTTTCGGAAAACTGAGTATGTTCAAGCAGTGCTTGAATTCAGCAAAATAATAAAATATTATAGGTGATCAATAAGTCCAGGCTATTCATGAGTACTGCTTTGGACGAGGAGAGTTAAGATGGGAAGAATAAACAAGATAATTTCCCAAAATTATTTAGAAATTTACGGGAAGAAAAAATAGTTTAAGGCTCACAACAGAATAACATTTTGTGTTGGCAAGAAAATTTCAAATATTGTCCCATTTGTAGAAATGGTATTTAAGAAGTTCCTGCCAATATTGTGGTTTGCTTATTGTAGTTGGAAGCTCTTGCTCAATGATTATTAATATTAAACACGCCAAGGTTAGCACCTATTTTAATCTTTCAGATTGCCTTGCTCAGCTGCTACCATGCAGATACCTGTCATTTCTGGGATTTCCTGGCCTTAAAATGATGAGTGTCTACAAAGGCTCACTCTTTGACCATGTTTAAAAAAAAAAACTCAGAAAAGAAGTGGGGTGGTTTCAACATCATTAGTGACTGGAGAACAACGAAATTAAGTTGAAACTAAAAGGCTTTTTGTGTGTGTGTGAGATTAAACATTGATAAGCACGTCTTACGTTTCCTTCAGCATATACTGATTCTAAATCATCAGTGTTCATTTAAGGTTTTTTTTAAGTTTTATTCCTTGATGAGAAATTGCTTTATTAAGTATAACTTAGTTTCATTATTAAACTTGTGAATTTGAAATGCATTTGTGAAAGAGCATGCTGGTTTTTGTTTTATAAATTATCAATAATGGCCTAACAAGCAAATCCTTAATTATCTGTTTAGCTTTTCCTCTTGAAATATTAAAAAAGCAAAGATCATTAATTTGCTCATTCTTTTTTTTTCTTTGGGATATTACATGCTAAACTACATATGAACACAACTATTTGTACATGACAAATTTGAAGTAACACATTTGGAATAAGAAAGGAAGAATAAGGTGAACTGAGCAAAATTATAAACTTTTAGGCCACTTCTGCCTGTTTTTTAAAGTAAAAATACATGTGCCGTTTACAGTGAGTGTGTGAACAAACATGGTTGGACAGGAAGCCAGGAATACCTTATTCTAGAAGTCATTAATCAGAGAGAACTTAACTGAAAAAATTACATAATTTGTAAACTTCATAAGGTTTCCTGGAACAACATTGATCTTTCTTCTTCACAATATCTTGAACTTTTCCTCACATTGTCCGGGTTCATTGTGTTACAAACCCTTAAGTACATATTATGTGATAGGAAAGGATATTAGCTCCTGGGGATATGAAGAATAAGACATTCCCTTTGCCCTCAAAAAGCTTACTTTCTGCTATGGAGAGCTAGACTTGCCAGTGAATTATTTAGCTGCCTTGTGATGTGTGCTGTGGCAGAAGACTGTCTTGTATGAGGAACATAGTGGAGAATGCAATTAATTTTGCCAATGGAAAATGCTGCTGAGGCCAGTGGTGGCTTAAGGTCTTCAGGCGGATTTGTTATCCCCATCCCACACCCATAGACATGTACAATTATGTTGGATGACAAACTCCCCTCTCCCATTTTTTATAATACTTTTTAAAATATTTTATACTGCTTCCCTCAGTTGACTGACTTTTAAGTAATAAAATTCAAATATCCCTCTTGATTCCCATGATTTCCTCTTCAGTTAGAATCCAAAGCCTTTGGCTTGTGATTTATTCTGGTATTCCCTCCACTCTGTGCTTCTCCCTTTACCTCGTATTGTAATTATCAGCATGTCCATATCTTTGTCTCAAAAAGTTGAGACCAGGGACAATTTTTTCATGTATCACTGTCTCAAGGCACTTAGCACAGTGATTCTAATCCAAAGGTTCATATCAAATCACCTGAAAGCTTTTTCAGAATACAGATGTTTCGATCCCAGGAAATTCTTATTCACTGGGCTGATTGATATCTTTTTTAAGATCCCTGATTTTGTTTTGCATGGAGCAAGTGCTCAAAACAATTGATGTTGGATTATTACAACTAAATGGAATCCATGTGTTGCACTGTATACTATTTGCTGACTGATAAAATTGTAGTATGGGCCTATTTAGCTCAGCAGAGGTTGGAGGTAAATTTGATAGGATTTTTGTATTTTTAGAAGTTTTCTAATGCAAGAAATTTTTAACAAAATGGAAGAAATAGTAAATAGACATACTGTTTGTTCATTTCATTTGTGTGTAGAGGAATGGAAGAAGAGCAAAGGTGAGCTCATTTTTAGCAGCATAGTTGAGAGACAAGTTTTATGTTGAAATGGATTATTTTTTTTAAGATCTCAATGTAGTGACTTGTTTGTAAATTTATAACATACACTTTCTTTTCATTTGTACATATTCATCCATATTGATTTTCAAGTAATAAAATACAAGTATCTTATTTTCTTGAGCATGTCTTATCTCTCCTGTCATTGAAATGCAGAAGATTGAGTTTCTTATATTTAGCTGCTTACTACCTTTATTTTATTTTTTTTTTAAATAAAAACAGGTTATGCAAGCACAGTTTGCTCAGGACAACAACCCAGATGCACAGACCCTCCAGAAACTGGCAGAAAGGACAGGCTTGAGCAGACGTGTGATACAGGTGATTATTTTAAAGGTTAATCAGGAGATACTAAAAGGTCTATTCTAGGTCTTTATGAATGTGCATTGTGTGTGTGTGTGTCTGTCTGTGTGTGTGTAGAAATATCAAAGCATTCGCTTCCCATTTTAGGTCTCTACACTCTATATCAATTTTTTTTTTTAACCTGATAATTAGCCTGCTTGGGCTGGGCTATCAATTGTTAAATGACTTTGTGTACAAGTTACTTCATTCAGTGCTCACAGCAACCCTAAGATCCTCAAGCTAAAAAAGACAGCTGTGGTTCCAAGCTAGATCTGATTCTGAAAACAGTAATTTTTTCCCACTTTTCTGTGATTGTATATGTGAGTGTGTGTGTGAGTGTGTGTGTGTGTGTGTGTGTGTGTAGAGGGACTTGATGACCTTTGTTAAAGATCCAGGCAGAAGGAGTGGTGGGAACAAAGCTAGGGAAGGATAATTAGAGCAAATTCATTGAAATGTTAATTTTATATCTGCAAATTGTGAGAGATGAAATTGTTGGAGCTGAACTTATAGGGGCCTGTGAGTATAGAGTTCTGTCCTGAGCAGGTGAAAGCCATGTAGCTGGAGGCACTAGATGGCAAGAATTAGGGTTGAAAGAGGCTAGAATAGAGATATAAAGATTAGTTGGGATACCCAGCAAAGTAGTGATTTTTTTAAAAAGAGATTTAAATGGGATAGTGACCTAGGATTCACTGAGAAACATTTTATTACGTGCATGCTGGTGGCAGAGACACAAGAGAAGGACCTGGCCATATAATGGGGAAGGAGAGAGAAGTGAAGGATGACTCTTAAATTTGAAGTCAGAGTATCCACAGGAATAATGCTACTGACAGGAATATTCAAGTCAAAGAAAGGTGATTTAGTAATTGGGAGGGAGATGAATTTCCTTTTAGTTCTGCCAAACATGCAGCGATGGTGGCAGTTGGGCGTATAAACAGGTGTTTTAAAAGATGAACAGGACTCAAACAAAAAGATCCAATGCCATGAAATTAGTAAGATCCTTTAGAATGAGATCATAGACAGTAAAAAGAGAAAAATGGACTTTAGGGAGAGAGAAGGATAAGTGATGCTATTTGAAAGGGACATAGTAACGGCCGGGATCAAGGAATGAGTCTGGTAGAAAAGCATCATGGAAGCCAAAGGAATGTGTTCAAGCTGGAGCTGGCCAACTATGTCAAGATCTTATAGAGAAACCAGGGAAATGGAAAATAATTTTAAATTACATTCAAGTTTCAAAAAAGTTTGTGGAATTAATGCAAGTAACCATAACCAGCAAGGTGAAATTTAGTTGGTGAGAGGCGAGGTAAAATCCAACGTTGTATATATGTTTTATTTCTTAAATTGGGTGGCTGATATTTCTTAAATAGGGTGCTCATTCTTCAATTTATTATTAAGCCTGAGGTATTTAATAATTAAATTATCTATACAAAGAAGCTGATGGGACAAGACCTGATGGTACTGCAGTTTCTCTAAAGACTTAGATTCCCAGTAGATTTGGCTGATTCCAGTATAATGGGGATCTCTGAGGAGTTGGGTCATACGACCTCCGTGCTTTTCACATGTCCAGGGTATTGTGTTTATTTCAGAGTGCAAAATTTTAAAAAGAGGTCTAACAAGAAACCAATCTGAACAGACTGCTTCCTTTAGAGACAGGCTAATAAGGTCATGAAAGAACTAGAAATCATGTGCTAATATTAACAGCAATAGGAATATCTGTCTGGAGATGAGATGGTAAGGGAAGGAATAGTATAAACAGAGTAAGTATCTTTAAACATATGTGGAAGGCTGTCCTGCAGATAACAGAATCAGGTCTTTGCAAGGGAATGAAGGAAAAGGCAGATTTCACTCATGATGAAGAAATTTCTCAGCATAAGTCTACAAAAATGACATGGGCTGCCATTGGAGGTGGTAAGTTTCCTGAGCCTGGAAATGGAGCTTCTTTTGTTGTGATAGTACAGACTCAATGGGCTGAGGGTTCCTTCTAATCTAAGAGTCTATGCATTCAATGACAATGACTGCTCCAACCAAGTCAATTCATGACTAGTATGTTTTAGATTATTTTGAAGTTGGAAGTAAAGGAAAATGATGGATTTTCTGAGAGCTTTTCTTATTATGTGAATAAATAAGGACCCCAGACAATGTCACAAAATTTCCAAGTATTTAGGTCACCAGTAGTATGGGCAAGTTATCTTGATTCCAAGTACTGGAACTTGGAGAATATATTGTTGGATGGTGGTTTTTAATATGCGAGGATTGGATTTAAATATTTTTGATTGGATGGCAAAGGAAGGAGTACTAGCATGCAAATATATATATTATTTGTATATATACATATAGTCCTTCATGGTATTTTTGAAGAATCAATTGCTGTGATATCAGATAATAATCATAACCTCTTTGTCTAGTCTACTTCCTGGCATTGGGCACACTTTAGAAAAATTCTCTTACTAGGCCTTGACTCTAATGTGCAAACTAGGTTACCCAAATATTAGGTAGAAACAGTGGTCTGATACACAGAGACAATCTCGCCTTCACTAGCTAAATTTGGCTTAGTGAGAAATTGGTAACAGAGCAGATCATTGTCATAACTGAAATCACAAAATAAAGGTGGATGATTTTACTTTTCACGCTGCTTCCAGATACGGTCACTTTTCACATGCCCTTTCTGATAGGTGAATTACGAGTTGTGTATCTTACAGAAATAGGATAAAACATTGTTCTTTCTTCCTATCAGTGTCCTGGGAGTACATGTCCATATTAAGATTTATGTCATTTTTATTGCTGCACATCTTAAGCACGACACAATTTATTTTATTTCCAATTTTTCATTGTCCTAAAAATGCTGCAATGAATAACACTGTATGTACACCCTGCTCGCTTGTTCCTTAGTTTCCATATGATAAATTTCCAGAAGTGGGGTTGTTGAGTCAAAAGATAAAACGTTTTAAACGTTTTCAGGGCCTTTAGCTGATTAACTGATAGTACAAAAATGACCTTCCAGAAAGTTCGTACCAGTTTATTCTGCCAGGAGCTACATATGCAAGTACCCTTTCACCAACCCATGCAAATCCTGAATACTGTCATTCTTTTTACGTTCTTTCCAATTTTGGTAGAAAATCATTTTTGTTTATATTTCTTTGATTGTCAATGAACTTTAACATGTTTGCTTATTTTGTAATTTTAGAAATTGTATGTTTTTAGTCCTTTTTTCTATTGGGTGGTTCCTTTTCTCTCCATCTTACTGATTTTTATTCTATTTACCATGTTAAACTTATATAGTTCATCAGTTTCTTTTTCATTTATTTTCTTTGCATTGAACTTTTGTATATATATATTTTAAAGACTTTAGTTATTTTAGAGAGAGAGTGAGCATGAGTGGAGGGAGGAGCAGAAGGGAAGGGAGAAGGAAGGGGAAAGAATCTCAAGGAGACTTCTCCCTGAGTATGGGGCTCCACGTGGGGGTCGATCTCACAGCCCTGAGATCATGACCTGAGCCAAAATGAAGAGTCAGATGCTTAACTGACTTGAGCCACCCAGGCGCCCCAGAACTTTTATATTTTTATGTGTTCAAATCTCTCAATATTTTTTTCTTTTAGCTTTGGCCCTTTTTTTGCTTCTTCACCTAGAGAGTTTATCAATATTGACTCGTTTCCTTAAATGTTTATGGCTCTAATTATTTACACCTAATCTTTAATTTATCTGGAATTAACTTTTGGTTGTTAGTGAGGTAGGAATGTTACCATTTTTTTTTCTCAGAAATGATTAGCCAGGTTTCTCTACATCAGTATTACGCCATGCTTTCCCAATAATTTAAAATTCCGTCTTTTTTGTACGTAAAAGTCTGATATTTGGCTCTTCGGTCTTTCTTAGAGATCCATCTTATGGATTAGTCTTTTCTTTTTATGAATGTCTATATAGGCTGCTCTTACCTTATGTAGTTTACAATTTGTAACTCAAAAAATTTTAAAGTATGTTGCTCAAAAGAAATTTTAACTCTTCTCGGAGGTTTGTAAAACAGAAGAAATTTTAAGTCAGTGAGGAGGGTCAAAAGGACTTGTATTTGAATCTGAAGTTGGGTAGCCCCCATGCCAGAAGTTATTTTCTGATGTCTGGAATTGTCAACTATATTTTTCTGTGCAAGTTACATGACATTTTGTGTTTATAAACCCCTCTCTGCTGGATTACCTGTTGATGATCGTTCCAAGGAGCTATTTGAATCAGCATTAGGGTAGTGTTTTTGCTGACAAGTCATGCCTTTTTCATATTTCCAAAGTCTGGATTTTTTTTTTTAAACAACCAAGTAGTTTCCATCCAGTATATAATTTATTGGAGACATAAGATACTTTGGAGAAACTCTGGGAACCATAGTGCCATGTTCATTAGGTTATACGTAGCCCACTGGGGTGCCTGTCTTCTGGGTACTGTTGGGGAAAAGGCTGGTGGCAGTAGTTCTCTTTTACAAGTTGGAGAACATGTGAGTATATCTTCTTGACTGGGTGAGTGACAGTAGCGACACCTATTAAGGAGCCTGTGGAGAGAACTGTGACTGAAGACTTTGGGTTTGGTCTCTGTGTAAGTATCTAAGAGTCTAATACTCCAGAAATGGAGGAGAAGGCTGTGACTCTCTACTCCTTTTCCTTTATATAGGCCTCTGTCTTGTTCCTGAAACATTTCTTGGGTGCTACCTTTCAGCCACGTGCCCCGGGCTGCATACCCCATTACACGATCCCTTTTTGTTACTTTAGTTCTAACCCCTAGAGTTTATACTTTGCCAGCCCTCTACTTTTGAGTCCCAAGGGCAGGATGTGTCTTTGAAATCAGGTCAGCTTTTTTTGTACAAATTCTTTTGCAGATTCCCTCTGTTCTACATTATTCAGCCCTGATTCCCTTTTGCTATCAAGTAACTTCCTACCAGCCTTGAGCAGAGGCTTATGCCCCTGATCTCTCCCTGGACTTCTCCTCTGACACTAAAATGTTATCTTTATTTCCTTAAACTTTTTATTCCTTCACTTCTTTTTCTCCTCATGACAGACTTGTTTGGAGTGATAGCAAATAAGTGCTGTGATATTTTAATATTTTAATAGAGTAACACTCTGTAGTCAAGTTTTATCTAACAATAGGGAGTTAAAACACAGGCAGAATAATTACTGGGAGCATTCTGGGCAGCCTAGCCTCACTCACCCTGACCTGGATACAAAGCTATGCTTGCTTTAAATATGTTTCCTTTATATCTGTGATAAGAGTAGACAACAGGATGATTAGCTCTTTACATTTTGTGAACTGTTTTTACCAGTCGATGTTTATTCTGCTTAAGTATTACTCATTTTTTCTTATTGTAAGCCTGACTTTAACATACTTCTTAGGGAATAAGTCTATGTATTCACTAAGAGAAATTCAACTCAGCAGGTTAAAATGTGATTGGAATAACTGAATCAAGAGGTTTGTAGAAAGCTTTAAGTTCTCAGTAGGATTTTAGTCATTTGGAAGAGGATTTGCAATAAGTCCAGCAGGTGTCTAAGAATAAATTTAGTTGAGGTTTTTGTTGTTGTTGTTGTTGTTAAGTTCTGATTTAAAGAGCTTTTTTCCATTTTTCTTCTTGTCCCAAATGCCAGTAGTTAAAGCCAAGGAAACTTTTCTGGAATTCTTGAACTTCTTCCCACCCTTTTTATTTTGGAAGATGCTGGTGTAGTATAGAATTGGCTTTTAAGCGAATCACCAGATAGTTATTTGAGCAAAGAAAATGACCATTGATATTTGTGCAAATGTTTTTCTTCTGTCTACAGAACTGTTTTATAAGCTTGGTTAGATTTGTACCATGTCTATATGGTAGAGAGATTGAGGATTCATTTCTTTTTAAACTGAGTTGATAGTGTACTCAGAAGCTGACAGGTGACGTACCTACATTGCTTTTCTCCTCCCTCAGGTGTGGTTTCAGAATTGTCGAGCACGCCACAAGAAACACGTCAGTCCTAATCACTCCTCCTCTGCCCCAGTCACAGCGGTCCCGCCCTCCAGGCTGTCTCCACCCATGTTAGAAGAAATGGCTTATTCTGCCTATGTGCCCCAGGATGGGACGATGCTAACTGCGCTGCATAGTTACATGGATGGTAGGTATCCCAACCTTTAACAGCTGTTGCCCAAGCACAATAACTGATAACTGCTAATTTTAGCTGATTGATTGGATTCATATTTTGAAATATTACCTCAGTCGTAGCTGAAAAATTGTGCGTGGGGGGTGCAGTAGGGAGTAGAAATATCCAAACATTCTTATTTCTGTGACTACATTTTAAGGGACAAGTTTAACACCCACTTCACAGCTAAAATACAAATATTGATAATGACTGTTAGTGCTTGATTTTTTACTTAGGAAAACAACTTTTTTTTTCTTGGTTTTCACCTGATATTTAAATAATTTATTTTCCTATGGTCAGAGAAAGTATTCACACTCAGAGTTTTATTTTTTTTTAATTTAAATACAATTAATTAACATATAGTGTATTATTAGTTTCAGAGGTGGAGTTCAGTGATTCATTAGTCTTGTATAATACCCAGTGCTCATTACATCACGTGGCCTCCTAAATGCCTATCATCCTGTTACCCCATCCTTCCACCTCCAACCCCTGCAGCAACCCTCAGTTTGTTTCCCATAGTTAAAGAGTCTCTTATGGTTTATCTCCCTCTCTGATTTCGTCTTATTTTATTTTTCCCTCCCTTCCACTATGATCCTCTTTTTTTCCCCCTTAAATTCCACATATGAGTGAGATCATATGATAATTGTCTTTCTGATTGACTTATTTCACTTAGCATAATACCCTCTAGTTCCATCCATGTCATTGCAAATGGCACACTCAGTTTTAGATTGGAGTTAGTATACTGAGTTTTGTTAAAGAAACTTTTTTATTGAAGCAGAACATACATACAGAAAAGTGCACACATAACAAGTATCCAGCTTGATGAATTATTAAAGTGAACATATCCATGTAAATACTGACCAGATGAAGTAGTAGAACATAATTAACACCCCAGAAACCTCTCTTATGTTCCCTTCCAGTTATTATCCTCTTCCTCCAGAGTAACATAGCTTTGACTTCTAAAATCATGTTTTAGTTTTGCCTGTTTTTTGAGCTTTATATAAACTGAACCGTATGGAATGTATTCTTGTGTATCTCACTTCTTTCAACTACATTGTTTGTGAGATTCACTTGTATTTGTTGCAAGAATCAGTGATTTGTTTCATTGTTATACAGAATTCCACTGTGGGGCTATCCCACAATTTAACCATTTTATGGTGCCTCACCATTTGTGTTTGAGCATGTTTAGGCTTTTATGAATATGCTGCTGTGGACTTTATTGCACATGCCTTTTGATGTACATTAATTCACACTTCTGTTTGGTGTGTACCTGGGAGTGGAACTTAGGGTCATAGGCTACCCATACGCTCAATTTCAGCTGGTTCTGCCAGTTTGCCATAGTGGTTGAACCAGTTTACACTTGGCCCAGCACCATGTGAGAGTTCAAGGTGCTCTACATCCTTGCCAACACTTGGTATGGTGTGACTTCTTAATTTTAACCAATGTGATGGTTGGGTAGTGCTCATTATTTTAATTTGCTTTTCCCTCACGACTGATGAGATTGAGCATGTTTTCACTGGGCATTTGTATTTTTTTTTTTTTTGCGAAGAGCCTGTTCATGTCTTTCGTCTGTTGGTCTGTTGGCTGTTGGCCTGTCGTTTTGGTTTTTTTCCTTGATTTATCTTAGTTTTTACTATATTTTGAATATAAGAAAGTTTTTTTGATGATTATGTGTGTTGTAGATATCTCCTATTCAGTGGCTTGCCTTTTCTACTCTTAAGGGTATGTTTTGTTGAGCACAAGATCCTAATTTTAATGTAGTTCATCAGTTTTTTTTTTTTTTCCTTCATGGACAATGCTTTCTTTGTGACCTATTCAAGACATTGTTTCTCCTCAAAGATAGTGACATATTCCTCTTATCTTCTAGAAACTCATCTTACCTTTAACATTTAGATTTACAGTACATCTGGAGTTGAATTTCGTATGTGGTATGAGATAGGAGGCAAAGCTCTTTTGTTGTACTGATAAAAAAACCAATTTCCCAGCTGTTTTGTAGTGCCACATTTCTCATAAATCAACTGTTCATATAATGTAGGTGTTAATTTCTGTACACTCTAATGGACTATTTTCATTTATTTTGTATACCTAATTGTTTCAATTATGCAATTTTTACAATTCTTGATAGCCAGTAGAAAAAGTTGTCTTACTTTGTTGTAAGTTTGTATTGCCTATTCTTGACCCTTGCATTTCCATAAGCTTTACCAGCTTGTCAATTTCCACTGAAAAATAAATTGAAATTTTGATATAGTCTATTAGATCACATTGTAAGAAACTGCCATCTTACTAATATCACCTTCCATCCTATGAACTTTTTCTATTTATTTAGACCATCTTTAAATACTTTTTTATATTCTAGATTTTTTGGCTCAGTAATCTTGCACATCTAAAGTTCATTCATAAGTATTTGTTTTAATGCAGTTGTTAATGGTATTTCCTGTGTATGTGGAAATCTAGGTTGGCAGCTATTTTTTTTTTTTTTCCAGCCCTTTGAAGGTAAGATAACATTGGCTTCTGGCTTCCGTTGTTTCTATTGTTTAGAATATGGATAGTTACTCTGATGCTACTTATTGTTGAAATCAGCTCTTGGTCTTATTCTTGTTCTTTTGAAAGTAAATATTGTTTTATCCCATCTTTTCTCTTTCTGTTTGGTTTTCAGTTTTATTGTAATGATATGCTTCTTGAGTATGTAGTTTGATGTATTTCATCATGGAGAAGTCTCAGTTTTGTCTCTACAAATATTGTTTCTGCCCCTTATGAAAAAATTCCATACTTTCCAGCCTTTTGACCTTCCATGCTTTAGTCTGGGTATTTTCTTCTAACTTATCTCCAGGTCACTAAGTCTCTATCTAATATGGTGTAAAACTCACCCACTGAGTTCTTACTTTCGGTTATTTTATCTTCAGTTTTAGAATTTCCATTTCATTCTTTTATATAGTTTTCACTTTTATGCTGAAATCTTCTATTTTTGCCACTTAATTCCTTAATAAAATTATTCTTATATTAATTTTGGTTATACTAAAGTTTATATCTAATAACTCCAATATCTGGATCTTTGTTTTCAGTCAAGTCATGTCTTCTTATTTGCCTTTTTATTTTTTATTGCACTTCAGATGTTGGGTTGGGTATGAAAACCTAGAAAGAATTTGAAGCTCTGGATGGTCTCCACCAGAGAGGATTTGGTTTTGGCTCTGGCAGGAAGTTAGGCTAGGGTAAGATCAACTTAATCCAATTAGCATGAATCCTCATGAATGCTGGTATATTTCTGGGTCACTACTTGGATTTCGCCTTTTGGGATCCCAGACAAAGCTTGCGTTTTGTTGTGTTTTGTTTCTGTTGTTTTAAACCAGGCCTTCTCTTCAGTGGTCCCTGATCTTCTGTGTTTGTTCCCCATCTCCCAGCCAAAGTCAAACTCCTGAAAGTCTGCTCAAATTCTCAGCCTCTCAGACATCCCTTTTCTTTTAAAATTGTCACTAAATGTGGGGCGTAGATGGTGGAAAGTAGCCTCTTTTATTTCCATTCTCTTCTGGGATTGCTTTGCAACTTCTCATTGTCTTGGTATCTTTCAGATGCCTTCCAACAGATTTTTAAAAATTTTGGCCAGCTTTCCTAGTTGCTCTCAGAGGGAGGTTTGGTTTGAAGCATCATAGACCTTGCTGAGAATGGAAACTTCATTTTAAGTGTTGGTTAAATAAAAAAACAGGGCCTATACCATTGTTGCTATTATACTAGCATTAAAATTGTGTGTGTTCACATGAATGACTATTGTGTTGCCTGGGTTAAATGTGCTTTGATGTATGTTTAGGGAAGAGGCGGTTAAGCATTCATAAAGGAGAATGTGAGGGGGAGGTCATCCTATAGACACCTTTATATGGAAGCTAGCAGCATCTCTGCAGACAAAGCTTTTGTGTTTTCTAGCTGCAGGATAAAGTGCAGTGAATGGGGTATGGATGGAGGACATTAAAGTGTCAAAAGCTTGTGGCCCCAAAAAAGGTTTTGGGGTAAACTATTCCTGGACTCTCATTTAATACTGTACTCACTATGCTGAATAAGTTAATGCTTCTGCTGAGGTTAGTGGAATGAGTGTAGCTTGGTGCCCTCAGCTATAATGAATAATGAAAACGCATTGCCTTGGATTGTTTTTGTTTGTTTTTAAATCAGTTTTATTCACCCTACAAAACTGATCCACAAATTTCTTTCTATTTTATAGCTCATTCACCAACAACTCTTGGACTCCAGCCCTTGTTACCCCATTCAATGACACAACTGCCAATAAGTCATACCTAATTCCTTTTTTCAGGGATAGAAATGATTAAGGATATAATCTTGTCATTTATTATGTATAATTAACCATTGAAAAGATATTAATGTTAATTTTTTATTTAACACTCAAAGCATTTTCAACATCACTTTGCTAACCAGGTATGTATCTATAGTTGGCCTGCAAGACACTTTTATTGATTCTTCATTTTTTGTAAAATTTATGTTTACAAGAAGAATACAAATCAAAACTTTTTTTTGTATTGTCTGGAAATAGTTCACTCTAGTGTGTATCTGTTAATTTATTTGTCATCAAAAGAGCACTTTGCCTAAAAGAAAGGACTGACAAGTGTGCAAAATGTTTACAATCCTTTGTGAAATCGTAGTTTATCATTAGTTTGTATCTGTAAGTTATTGTTATAAATATTACCTGTATTTTTTTGTTATATATCAACTTTATACTTTGAGGCTTGTATCTGTGAATTTGCAACTGAAATTTATTTGGCCAATGTTTTCTGAATGAAATGAATAAAGCTTCTGTTGTAGCATGCCATGCAAACACATTATTGTGTTTGTGGTTGATGAATTATGGCTGTAAATAACACTATAGTTTAATAAGCCCACCACTCTAAGTTTATTAAACATTTTCCATTCTTGTGAAAGTTTCAACCGATTTGTCCTTTTTTGTGCGTGTTTTCAGCATTAAGTCGACGTTAGTCTCAAATATAACAACTCTTAATTTTAGAGAATCATTTTGTTTTGAGCTGTTTTGAGTACATTTTAGTAGGAAGCTTATTTGTAGATGACTGCACTTAACAAAAGAACACGTGAAAACATCTAATTTGGCAAATTATCCCTTTTAGTCTAGTTAATAAAATTAATGTGGAAGAAAAGACAGAGCATTTTTCAAAATGACCTTTTTGGGTATCCCGAATCAGAAATGAAATATGGGCCATGAGAATATATATCTTCAGGGGTGAAAAAGGAGAACTAAAGTATTTGGAGTTTATGAGCAATGTTTCTAGAGCAGACTCTTTACTTTTTCTTCCTAGTGAACACTCTTTAGGGATTGTGGTTCTGAGAGCTGAAATCTAAACCCCAGGACTTTATCCTATGTAGCAGTGGACGCTTGTCTTGGAATTACAAAAGTAAGTGGTGCCACCCTCACTCATTTTTGGATTTAAAGAACTTAATCAGTACTCACTTCTTGTTTTTCATATACCAGTAAGGAGAAAAAAAAAAAAAAAGAGGTAATGGAAAAAAAAATCCCAAGAATCTTAAGTTTAAGTCTTTGTTTAACTTAACAGATTCACATCTGGCTGAGGACTGGAAGTAATAGTGGAGTATTTGTAATTCTATTCTAGTAATCATAAATGCAACCAGAAAGCAATCACGTGGGTGTAAGTAACTCACTATCTGCCTCAACCCAGAGGCAGTAAGCCTAAGTTTCACTATGGGAGAAAGGAGGAAAAAAAGCTTATTTTCCTCTTCTTTTTAAACCTACTACTCCAGTTAGAGGTGTGTTTGTTTTGTTTTGGTTTTTGGATTTTTTTGGCCAAAAGCAAAGAATGAAGCCAATAGTCTACACTCTATCTGATCTTGTGCGATTGATGCTAATCTCCTTGGGTTTCTGTCTACCTGTCCCAGGCACAAAGTGGTGAGGTCAGCTTTACCTCTACCAGATGTCGAGGAAAACTCTTGTAGTCTAGCCAAGCTCTGCACTGTTAGCAGCTTATAGCATTTCCCAGCTGGATATAATTGGCATCATTTAGCTTGGGAGGTGCTTGATTGTGAGTGTTCTCCTCTCTTGTCATTTTCCTGTGCTCACCACCCTCTAACTGTTGAGAGAGTTTTTACAAACCACATCACTACACTTTTTAGTTCTGAAGATGAATGCCCAAAGTTGAAGTAAAACTTCCATAACAAAGAGGTTCAAAGCTGTCAAAGTAAATGAGATGTATGTATCCTGCATATAAAGTTAATATTAATAATGAAATGAGATAGATATGAAAGTACTAAAAAATTCCGTGTGATACAAACATAGGCCTATGTTTCCATTTCTATTGGTGGAAGTCATAGGTCTTAATTTTATAACCTTAACAAAGAATTGAAGTATTTCCATATTAGTAATAGAGTACACATGTAGGCACTGTACTTATTTGCTTGAAATTGGGGGTGATCAAACAACTTTTGTGAGGACTGGAGGGAGGCTTTTTATCATTGGATTAGCAAAGACCTGAGTAACAAATAGTTATCTCTTAGGGATTCAGAGATTCATAATCTGTGAGAGAGTAAGGATAAATTTTTGTTATGTAAGTCAATTGAATCACCAATTCAAACATTGAAACTGAAGTCATGCGAAATCAGTACCCTTAAGTGAATCTTGTTAGTTGGACAAGGTAGCATTAATATTTAGCAGTACTTTTATATTATGCAAATGTCTTTCTTAAAATCCCACATTATTGTAAATTATATCTGTTATAAGTATCTCATAATAAACATTATTAGAATCATAGTTCTTGCTTTTAAAAATTGTTATAGGAACTTGAATGCTGGTAGCTAGAGTATTTCTTGACTTGGTAAATTATGTATATGATTACTCTAGCAGCATTATGACACTAGGTAGTATCTTGGGACTTTGTTATGGCATGGACGACTTCACCTGTTAGTAAAAGAAATACTTCTACTTTATTATTAGGAGTCATTTGGATTGCAGCACACTAAGTACCAAAAGTATATTAGCCCAGGAAAAATTCTTTTTTATTTTTTTTTTTTAAGATTTTATTTATTTGACAGAGATAGAGACAGCCAGCGAGGGAGGGAACACAGGCAGGGGGAGTGGGAGAGGAAGAAGCAGCCTCCCAGTGGAGGAGCCTGATGTGGGGCTTGATCCCAGGACCCCGGGATCACGCCCTGAGCCGAAGGCAGATGCTTAACGACTGAGCCACCCAGGCACCCCTGCCCAGGAAAAATTCTTATTGACCCCCACCTCAGGAGGTAAAGGAACTGAAATTAGCACTATTTGATTTTTGCCCTTGTGAAATACAACTAAATTTTTAGAGACATAAATACATGTGAATTCAAAACAAGTTCAGGTACACTAGATAATGTCTGATAAACATCTGCTTGGATTCAGTCACATAGTAAATACTATTTTATAGCCTTCTTTTCCCCTTTAACATAATAATTATCTTTCTAAGTCAAATATTCACCTACAGTTTCATTTTAATTGATATATAGCACTACAATGCTAGGATTAAACAATTTATTAGATATGTAGATTGTTTCTAGTTGTTCATTATAATGAACATAATCCAACACCATGAGCACTTTGTCCTAAGTGTCTTAGATGTAAATTGTTAAGTATGTTAAGTATTTATGTTATGTTATGTTAGGTAATTATAGCTACCTCATGAAACAGGTTCTATTATTATCAGCTTTATTTTATAAATGTAGAAGTTAAAAAGTGATATATCTAGAATCTCAGTAAGAAATAACAAAACCAGGGTTTGAATCTTGCAGCTCAGTGATACCAGGTACCATATTCTTAACTTCTGTATTTTAAGCACTATTTTAAGTAATACCATGATGAGTGTCTCATAGCTACCTTTTTATTCACATTCGTATTTCCCAAGTATTAATTCTTAGAAGTGGAATGGATGTGCATGCACATTTTAAAGACTCTTGAAAATCATTAATTGTCCCCAAATGCTGCACTAATTTACATCTCCACCAGCAGTGTCTGAGGTATTTTCCAGAGCACTTGTCTCTCCTGCCTACCAGTGGAATTAATATCTTAATTATTTTTCCAATTTGAAAGAAAGATAATTTTTAAAGTCTTATATTTCATTTATTTCTTCATACGAAATTTTAATTTACATTTCAGAGAACTAGTTTCTTATAAAAGGGGTAAAGTTAAACACAAGCTACCACTTTTGTGACCTTTCTTCCTTTAGGTATTCTGCATACCTAGCTAAATGAACCTTCCATGGGATTTGTTCAGCTGAGGTTTCATTACTTGATACCAAATTTTTTACTTTAGTACTTGGCACTCTTTATACTATAATATTTTATTAGCTTTATTGATCATTACATTGGTACCTTCATTTACATGGTCCTTCACAACTTTCTAATGCTTTTCTGTACATCACGTCAAATGGGGACCTGAAATTTAAGGAACGTTAACATAATTAGGCCTTTGGTTTTAATATGCAAGAGTTCTCCAGAGCACCAGATTATTTTTATAAATCTGTAGATATCTCAGGAGAATAAATTTGTAAGAACTTTCCAGTTGTTTGGGTTTCATAAGCAACTCCAAAGAAGATAGACTTCCAGAGGCTCAGAGGATGTGAAGCCCCTTTCTAAATTGCCTC
This sequence comes from Ursus arctos, assembly GCF_023065955.2. NCBI lineage: Eukaryota > Metazoa > Chordata > Mammalia > Carnivora > Ursidae > Ursus > Ursus arctos. Next base: position 44,353,780 of record NW_026622786.1, on the reverse strand, counting down.
AACATTTACAATACGTACCAAGGATCTACCTAGACTCTGTAGCTGGTGGGGGCTGAGAGCAGAGTTTAGGGGTGGACAGTGTGGGTGGGTGTGGGTGTTGGGTGTGTGTGTGTTGAGGGGGGGAATATCACAACAAGAGAAAAGATGTTAAGAAATAAAGGATAGTGAGCCCTGGAAGGGACTTGCTTTCCATTGTATTCCAGTGTGTAATATGGTAAACACTAGATAAATACTGTTAATTGAATGAGGTTGAAAGGATAATAATCAGAATAATACACTTGAACATCCTAAGAAAACTTCAAATTCCAAAAGAGCTCTCTTAAATTCTCAAAATATCCCTCCTTTTTTCAGCAAATACCTTTTCTATACCTGTGGCATTTTACATATTTATATATCGCTTAGTATGAGATAAGGGACACCTGGATTTTAGCTCATTCTTTGACACCAATAAACTGTGTAAAAAGGATCCACTAACCTCAGTGGAAGCCGGTTTCCTCAACAGTAGAAGGAAGATTTTTATGAGGCAAAAGTGAGATGATGAATGAGAAACACATAGTAAAAACATGATCTATTAATTAAGAAGGGTGGAGCTAGTGGCAGGAGATCAGGCAAGGCCAGGCTGGGCTGTTGGAGCACCAGAAGTCTGGCAAGCACTGCCCTACCCCAGGCAACCCCAGGAGGAGAGTGCTTTATCCATTTCTTTAAATAAAGTCAGAGGTGGAGTATCTATGCTGGTAATGAGTTCCATGTTCTCTTATGAAGTTCTTCTATTATCCCAACCTCAGCACAAATGGAAAACATCTATTTGCTTCCCACATAAACTCACTTCTTAAAGAGTTTTTCAGACTAGTAGAGGTGTCACCTTCTGTAATTTAGGTGTAGAAAATCTCTGTGCAATTTAGACTGCAGAGGTGATTTGAATGTTTGCAAAAATATTTTTTAAAACCCAAAGGAGTTATGATGCTGTATTTGAAAATGGAAACCATTGTTACAGATTCAATTTCAAAATATTTATTTCCCGGAACCAGAGTGAAGTCTCTAGAGAACCACTACTAGTTATTAGCTCATTTCTTTCAGATGCACTGGGAATGAGTCTGCTACTTTGCCAGTATGGTTCTGAACCACAAAATTTCATCTTTGGTTGAAACTCCTCCAAACGAGACCATGTGCAATTCTCCTAGTTCATCATTTATCTTTCAGAACATGGCCAAGTGTATTTTATGACAACTGTAAAAACATGTCTCACGAGTCTTGGTGGGCAAAGCTAGCTTCATAGGCTCCTCAGAGCCTGGCACTTGCAGGAGATCAGTAATGGAAGGAAGGTGGGAGAGGGATCAAGAAAACTCTAACAAAGACATGAATCCCACCCTCTGGCAGGCTTGCCCTCCTGTTATGATGGAAGGAGGGAGGCTGTGGTGGAACTAAGTGAAGGCAGTCAGAGTCTACAGGGAACTCATGGGATCCAAGGAGCACATCGAGCTCACATGGGGCTGGGAACAAGGTGCCACGTACCGAAGAGGGCAGAGTCCAGGTAGTGTTGAGCTGACTCAGGAGCAGGCAGGCCATTTGGCTGCAAGATTTCTACTCTAAGAGCAGATTTTTGGCCTCTGTGAAACATGAGTTTATTCTGATCTGTCATAGACATGTCTGGAAACTGCATGGCTGTACCCAGGGCTACAAAAGCCGCATTACTGACAAAATCAAAACTGAAAAACTCTGAAGTCCTACAGTCTGAAGTCCTGATTTTGCCACACCCCACTGGTGTGATTGTAGGCAAATCATTGAACTGTGCCTCAGTTTTTTCGTAAGCAAAACAGAATAATAATAGCCCCGTTTCCAATTGGTTATTGTGAAGATGCAGTAATATAATGCCTAAAAGTGCTTAGTTAGATGTCGTGGGCATAGTAAAGCCTGAATATTATCTATTAATTATTATTCTTTGGTAATCTAACTTTTTACCACCAGTGGGGAAAAATGCCACCAACCTACACACTAGCTTTCACTCTCCCTTCCCCATCTCTCTTTTCTTGGCTAATAACTACTCATCGTCTGGGACTACCTCAGGCATCATCTCCTCCAGAAAGTCCTCCCTACCTGTTCCCCACCTCTACCCATCCCAGTGTGTGTCAGTTGTCCCCTTTGTGTTCCCTTCATTTCTTCAAAGAATATCTCTATATTTCACACATTTTTTTATAATTATCTTTTCTCAAGTTTGTTTCAAGACTAGACTTTGAGAAACATCAGAAGAAGGATTGTTCATTTTTGGGTCTCTAGAACCTAGCAGAGGACACCAACAGAGCACTCCACCAGGGCTGACTACCTCATGCCAGCCGGAAGGCAGGTTCCTGGGGGCAGCCTTTCCCCTGCTGGCTCCTCAGCCTGGGCTGCACCACGGCCCATGGAAGGTCTCCAACTCAGACGGACCTGTTTCTTGTTCTCTTCAGCTAAGCAAAACAGACAGTTGGGCCATTATCGAGTAATTCAGGCAAGAGAAGCAGCCAAAGCACATGTTTTTATCTGAGTTACCCAAATTGGCTGACTCCCCAGCCTGCAGTTACTAGGTAATTGCTCAATCTTCCACTTGGCTTTTGCTGTGTAAATGTGGCCACAGAGTCTTTTCATTTGTTGAGTGGCTCCTCCCATCCTAACTGAATACAGCTTAAAACATAAAATTTACCTTTCACCATGACCACGGTAGCTGTTCTAGGTTGTAGCTGACCTCCATTAATCTTCAAAGTAGGCTGACATGTTTGGTTTATGGGGTTGGTAATTGGTTTTTTAATCCGTGTTTTGGATAATCTGCTGTCAACTCTCCTTTTTTTTTTGGTACGAGGGGAGAAGATCCAGGGACATACAGGATATATACACATGCATACACACAAACACAAACAACTCAGTCATAAGCGTTACACACTGGAAACTGTCTATATTTTGGCCTCAGGTTTGGGAAATCCCATTCTCAGTAACCTGTGACCATGACTTGTTGTAGTCAGGGAAAGATCACAGGGTTGGGTTTCAGATAGTCAGAGCCTTGTTCTGAAACTGGCCTAGTCCAACCTTATTACCTGTGTGACCTTGGACATATCTATCATTTACCAATTCATTACATGCTGTTTGTTGTACACTTGAAATGTTTCTAGCATCTACCTACCTCCCTATATCTTTAACAGTGCAAGCCACCATCTCTCATCAGGGCTATTAAAATAGCTACACAATTATTTTCCTGGCTTCCACCTCTTCTCCCTTAAAATATGTTCACACAGATCTATTTGAAACCTAGGTTAATACATTTCTGTTCAAAATTCTCTCATGGCTTCCCTTCAGATTCAGAAGAAAATCCAACATCCTCCATGGCCTTGAAAGGCATTTATCACCAGGTGGCTGCCCCCAGTTCCAGCCCATTACTTTTTGACCTTGTCTTTTTCCCTTGTACCCACTCACTTAACTCCCTTGCTCTCTTGCTTCCAGCCACACTGGCCTCCTGGGCTTCAGACAAGTAGGCAGGATAAAATAGTGCTTCAAGATTAGAAGACACATTGGGTCTGCCACTTTGACTCTGTGACCCTAGAAAAGTTGCTTAGGCTTTTGGAGTCTGTTTTCTCTTCTATAAATGAGCATGCCACTACCCACATTGCAGGGCTGCACAATGAAGATTAAATAAACGAGAAAGGACAGATAAAGCAGTTAGCCCAGTATCTGGCATATTGTCAGCCCTGAAACAGGAACTGGTGGCTCCTGGAGTGAGAGGTGAGGCAGAGGGGAGAGGGTGCTCTGAAGCAGGAAAGCAACACTAGAGCTTTCTCTAAAACACTAAAAACAGAATAACACTCTCCCTTGTGACCAGGTCTTCAATTTCAAGCCCAATTTCTGCTGAAGTTCAGCCCAAGCTGCTTCTTTTGATGTTGTTATTAGAAACATTTACAGTCCTAACTATCAGTTAGCCATCTAAATGCACTGTTAATCTCCTCTGCACAGCCACCCTCCCAGCCCAGAACTCCTTGCTCTGGTCTAAAGGAAGCCAATCCTTCCAAGAATGTATTCCTCTGAAGCCTGATTGATCTTGATTGCCTTTCGTGGCCTCTCTCCAAGTTCTCCATATCTCTTCAGCTTTGGGTCCCATTCAGTACAGGCTTCACTAATGCTGAGGGGGAGCTTCCAGTCTTTGCCAGGGAAATTGGCTCATATTTCAGGCTTCATGGGGCTTCCTTGGTTTCACTGCTATGTGAACACTGGTAATCTGACACCTCTGCCAACTTCATTTTTGCTTTTTTCAACAGATACCCTAGGGCCACACTTTATTGCCAAAGAACTGGCCAGTGTTTGCTGTTCAGACTCTTACCTTAGTGCTAACATGTATCCACCCTAGCCCAATGTCTCCTGTCTGCTGAATAATTTTCTCTACTGAACTGTAAAGTCAAGACTTCAGTGCTCCAGGTCAAGGGTTCCTTTTGGACTATTGAGTGTAAGAGTAAGTGGATTTGAGACCAAGTGTCTTCTATAGCAGTTGGAGTTTTATTAAGCTAAATGAACAAATAATATAAAATTGTGTTTAATAGCCCAGGGAATTGAGTAAGTGCTATCTATTGGGCCTTAAAAATAGCACAGAATTACTCAGTTGGCCAGCAAATCAAGGAAAAATAAAAAGACAGCTTTCCTACAAAGTACCTTGACTGGCTTTTGAAACTTTCCCAAAATGACAATATTATCTAATCTTTCGGACCTGTGGATCTCAGGACTCAGAGAGCGCTTTAAATCATTGAAACATATGACCTATCTATGTCTTTACAAACAAATGACTAAAAAGGATAATAGGTTTTAGCTAGTGCTCTAATTCAGTGGTCTTCAAATTTAAGGTACTCAAGTGTCATCTGGAGATTGGGGCGCTGGGCGGGGTGTTAGAAATGGTGATACCCAGAGATCCTGATTTACCATATCTGGGATGGGGATCAGAAACCTCTGTGTCTTACAAACACCCTGAGGGATTCTACAGCAAATGGTCAGAGATCACACTTTTGAGAAACCCTGAGGCAGTAGGAGAGGATTTAAACAGTGAAATGATTCTGCCCTGTGCCAGTACTCATTCACACTGTTTGCCCTTCCTAAGCTGTTATTTACTTATCAAGAGTCTGCTGTAAACTGGGGTCTTAAAGTACCTTATGTTTACTCCTCACAACAATATCACAGAGTAAGTTATTCTCATTCCCACTTTACAGATGATACAACTGAGGTTCAGGATAACTAGAAATGTTCCTAATAAACTGGAATTTGAACCCAGGTCTTAGATTTTTTTTCCATTGCATATGTCACAGTAAAGGTTGACAAAAGTGAGACAGGTAGCCAGGGAACAAACCAACCAAGGCACATTCAGAGCTAAATCAACCGTGGGGGTTCAAAAAATTGTAGCAAACAACTGAGTCTATTTTGTTTACAACAAATATTCCTTTTGCTGATTTTTTTTTTAATTCCACGAAATTTTTGACCGAGATGCTATTTGGCATTACCCAGTTGCCAAAATGTGAGTCAGTCCTTTGGATGACTGCACTTGGTACCCTACATCCACATATTTTTAAATATTCAGACATTTTGGCTAGTCACAGAGATACTGGCTTGAGACTAGTTTTCTAATTTTCAGGTAGGAAATCTGAGTCACTGAGTGACCAAGAGATGGGGCCATTATTTATTTATTTACTTTCTGGGTACATTTTCTCTACCTGGTGTGCATGAATATAGCTACTTATTCCAAAAACGGTAAGGTCCCAATATACTCAGTGTTGTTGGAGGTCATTCCCATATGAGAATCCCTTTCCCAAAGAGGCTGACAGCTGGAGATAAAAGGAATCAGTGTTAACAGGCGTGTCTTCTATGTCTCAAGAAAAGTTTGCCCAAGCTGGAGTCGTAACAGGAATGGTTTGCTTTGCTTTTTAAAATTGTGCTATGCTTTTAAGACAGTGAAACTTGGTGTGAGCAGGAAGACGCTGTCTCGTCTCAGATTTCAGCTGATGCCTTTTAACATTTCTCTTTCCTTCCCTTCTTCTTTCCTCCAAAGAAAGAATGATAAGCAGGGTGACAAAGGCCATATTAGAGACTCAATGGCTAAGAGAGAAGGAGCATGGTGAATCTGAGGTTTTGCTGAGCAACTGAATAGAGTGGCTGCAGCTCCTACACTGAATGTGGAGTCAACATCTTGGCAGAATGATTGGTGGTTTTGTAGGTCAAGAGATCATGGACTGGAAACTTAAGGGATGCTCTGGTAAACTAATAGCATAGAGATTTGTACAGCAGCTGCTTGTCTCATCCCTGGACTTGCCAAAGCTTCCCCTATCTTTCATCTCTTGAAGCACCAGAATTCCTCTCTTGCAACAATACTTTAATTCCATTTTAATATCCTTATCCATCAAACAGTCTAATTTCATGACCCTATAGCACACAAAGTATACTGCATATCACAACTATTTGGACTGCTTCTTAGAGACATGTGGGACCATTACATTAGTCCTGAGATCTTCAGACAGTCACAATTGAATATAATTTGTGAATTATTTTACCCTTGTACGTCTGGACCCAACAACCATTGCTTAAACAGGAGATTTTAAAACAGAATAGGGATAATTTGTATGGAGCCACTGTTGAACTTGTCCATCCAAATCCTTTTAAATTTTTCTTTGACAAAACATAACTTCTAGTCATGGTGAAATGAGACTGGCTGGAAAAGAGGCTTACCTCTTGCCAATGTACAACTTCCCCAACCTTTTCTGCTTCATTTTATTTTCCATAACTCTGGGTATGAAACTCACGTCATTTCCCTTACCAGGGTATTCTGAGGCTCAGCAGGAATTTGGTTGGGACATATTTTCCTGAGCATCTGCCTGAATTCTCCTGCCTTGAATATTTTTTAATCCCCTTTCTTTTAGTCATGCTCAGAGACTCAGTGCCTTGCAGAATGCTGGAACAGTCTTTCGAGATCATCCCATCCAATACCCTCATTTTATTCTCTGAATCCAAATGCCCCTCCCTTCCAGTTTCTCTTTGGAAATGGAAACAAAAATAATCCAGTTCGGGGCCCCTGCCCGAATCTCCAAGGACCACCCTGGGCTCTGCTAAATGATTTGTTTGCCAGTGGTGTGTCTCTGTGGAATCACTGAGCTGCTCCCAAGTCTTCATGACACTACCTGTTTGTACCTTAAAATAACTCTTAGCCAGAAACCCTAACGTCGAACTCTGAATTTTGTCATTCTGACTCTTTTCAGCCCAGTCTCTTCCTTTTGAAGAAAGGCTCCATCATTGAGAGTTGATTATGAGTGTGTTCAGCCTGTTCTGGGAGGCTTTTGGGGAACCTCCATTTCCATGAGGGAAGGGAAGATCTCTAAGGAAAAAACAAGACTATATTACTACCTGACATTCAGTGAACATTTATTATGTGCCAGACACTGTGCCAAATGCTTACATGTGTTAACTTTCTTTAATCATCCCTATATCCCATGAGTTAGTTACTAGGATCCTTATTTCACATTTGAGGAAACTGAAGCATAGGTCATAAAGTTTGTAAGTAGCAGAGCCAGGCTTTAAATGCAGACAGTTTAACTCCAGATTTTATTTATTTATATATATATAAATTATATAGAGAACACTCGGCTACATGAATATATATATTTTTTTTAATTTTTTTTTTAGAGAGAGAGAGAACATGCATGTGAGTTAGTGGGGAGGGGCAAAGAGAGAATCTCAAGCAGGCTCTATGCCTGGTTCAGAGCCCAACACTGGGCTGGATCTCAGGACCTGAGATCATGACCTGAGCTGAAATCAAGAGTCGGCCACTCAACCAACTGAGCCACCCAGGTGCCCCCAGAATATATATTCTTTTTAAGGTTTTATTTATTTATTTATTAGAGACAGAACAGAAGCAGGGGGAGCAGCAGGCAGAGGGAAAGGGAGAAGCAGGCTCCCCACTGAGTAGGGAGCCTGATGCAGGACTCCATTCCAGGACTCTGAGATCATGACCTGAGCTGAAAGCAGACACTTAACCGACTAAGCTGCTCAGGCACCCCAGAATATATATATTTCAATTATGCTATCCTGCTTCCAAAATACTAAGATACAAACAAGAAATCATCTTAAGTTACCAACACAGGGAATTACAAAAGGACCTGATCTTTCAAGTATTCTAACGAAATAACTCTAAGACCTCCTTCTAATATCAACAAGGGTGTCTTTCTTCCTTCCTATTGTAGTAGCTTCTAGACTCCCAACTATAGTTCCTCAGTCTAAGAAGGTCTCTATATTGTTATGGTCCTGAAAAGAGAACACTTTTTGTTCTGTTGAAGACTCCCATTCTTCATATAGTATTATTGAAACATTGGTAGCCTAGAGATTTGGTTATGAATCCTCACCCCACAGCCAGGAAATCCTGGAGCCTGGTATAATCCCTGTCCACTGAAGAAGGGCGGTGACAAGAGGCGTGTTCTGTCCCTGGTGTAGCTGGGTGTAGGTACAGAGAAGAGGATACCTCTTTGCTGATTCCCCACCCTGGGTACTCTCACTTATAGAATCTCCTTACCCCCATAACCCCAAGTTCTCAAACATTTTATACCCTTGATTCTGTAACTACTCTATTTAACACACACACACACACACGCACGCACGCACACACACACACACACACACACAGTCTGCAGCCATTTTCCCCAAGATAGGTCTGCAAGGGCTTAGAGTCTGAACCAACTCCTTCCTCTAATTCTGTACTCTAGCCCTGAACTCCAGCCTCAAAATCCATCCTATTTCCTGTTTCAGGATTAGTGACATTTCCTCTAGAGAAATCCCCTCAACCCCACCCCAACAACTTTTTATTCAAGGTAGGACATGATAAAGTGTTACGAAGCAGGGTAGCAGAGGGAATATGTCTTCACTCCTGGTCTTTGTGAAAAGGCACTTTCTCTAAACACTGCCGGCTGATTGGCCCATCCTTCACACCTCCCAACTGAAACAGAGATACCAGATGAGTGAGGTTAGGAGGAATGCTGGGAATGCCCCCTTCATTCCTCTCTCACTTGGGGGCCATCTGCCCTTAGGGAATCGGCATTCTGCTCTGCTGATCTTACAACATGTGGTTTATGTGCACAGCAGCAACAGGCTTGGCCCCAGAGTTAGACAGATGAAGTCATTTGGTCACTGGCAGCCTTGGAAAGCTTTAGCCCCTGCTCCATGTGGGCTGCCCCATGCACTTTCTATAGGGAGTAGCAACATAGTTGTCATTCATTAAAAGCATCCCCAAGAGTTGTGCATTATCCCATCCAACCCTCAAAACATTCCTACAGAGAAAATACTCTTATGGTTTCCATATTAAAGATGAGGAAATTGGAGCTTAGATTGGTCAAATGATTTACTAAGGTCATACAGCTAGTGTCTTAGCCCAGGTCTTTTGAAGACAAAAATTAGACAAAACATAAGTGCCAACACTTTGGTTTAGGGGAGTGGGTATGCAATTCCAGGGGATCATAAATGAAGGAAAAGTGAGGCAGAAGAAGGGATAGCAAATTCAAAATGGTGCTTTACTATGAGCTTTTCTCTACAGCTGTCTACTAAGTCACATGGGCTTCTCTAAGGTGTCTAACCATCCATGTGGAGCCATTCTATCTCAGAACAACACATCTTTGAGAGGGAAAGTAACAGTTCTCTGTTGGCTCCTTCCTATCTCCAGTCTTTCTTTTTATCAGTATCTATCTCGGGTGACATTAATTTTCCTGCACTTGCAGTTTGTGTCACCTATTCCCTCTTGGCAACCTCATTGGGAAGACAGTCTCCATGAGTCCTGTCAGTTGGGCTTTGGTGCTGAAGTCATTGTGACTTCTGCCATGAAGGGCTTAATGTGGGCAGAGACCACATTAGGGAGTGACCTAGGCTACATGTGGCTGAGCTGCCAAAAAGATGTAGCGCTGAGCTAAAGATGAGTCTGATACAGGTAGTAAATGGCAGGGCAGAGTCGAACCCGGAGCAGCACTTTTCCAGATAGAGTTTAGACACTTATGTTATACTCCATGTTCAAAGAATAAAGAACTTCTCCCAAGGGGCGCCTGGGTGGCACAGCGGTTAAGCGTCTGCCTTCGGCTCAGGGCGTGATCCTGGCGTTACGGGATCGAGCCCCACATCAGGCTCCTCCGCTATGAGCCTGCTTCTTCCTCTCCCACTCCCCCTGCTTGTGTTCTCCCTCTCGCTGGCTGTCTCTATCTCTGTCAGATAAATAAATAAAATCTTTAAAAAAAAAAAAAAAAAAAAAACTTCTCCCAAGAAAAGCCAGTTCAGCACTGTGCTGGATACTGTAAGAAGTGCAAGATGGGCTCTCTATCAGTCATGGTCCTCCAGAGGAATGACCAATCAGATATATGCAAATATAGAAAGAGAACTTTATTTTAAGCAACTGGCACATGTGATTTTTGGGGCTGACAAGTCTGAAATATGTACAGGAGGCCAGAAGGCTGGAAATGAAAGTAAGAGTTGATGTTGCAGTCTGAGTCCGAAATCTATCTGTAGGGCAAGTCAGGCAGGCTGGAAACTCAGGCAAGGTTTCTATATTACAGTCTTGAGACCAAATTTCTTCCTCTCCAAGAAACCAGTTTTTGTTCTTAAGGCCTTGGAATGATTGGATGAGGCCCACCCCCATTTATTCAAGGTCTACCGATTAAATATTAATCACATGCAAAAATACTTTCACAGCAACATCTAAGCCAAACAACTGGGCCCTATAGCCTAGCCAAGTTGACATGTAAAATTAGCCATCACAGGATCCATTCTTCATTTGGAATTTATGGTATTGGGAATTACTCTTTGGGGACACTAAGCGATATGGGGAATTAGCAGACTAGAGGTGACTGCAATTTCCAAGTAGAATCTGTAACAGTTGTTAATTCTTTTATCATAAAGCTTCCTTCTAATGCCTTGGGGCTGGTCTGCAATCAAGTTGGGAAGGACATTTCTGGGCTACCAGTAATGAGGTTTGCTCAGGTTTCTGTTTAGGAACAGGTGCCCCGATGGGCTCTTTGTGCATGTACCCATGATAAAAGTCTCCAAGGAAACTCTCTGAGAAGTTTAAATCTCTCATTTAGGAAACAGGAGAAGGAAATGTTTTGAGAGGACATGCTGTCCCCTTGGCACAGGTATCACCAGGGCAAAGTCCTTCAAACTGATAATATAGTAGAGAATGGTTTCTGGGAACACAGCTCAGTGACTTCCCAGGCAGCTTTGAAAGGGCCATATAACTGCTTTCCTGAATACCAGCAATGATTATGACATCGTGTTAGGTACTCAACAGACAGGATTCAAAACATTTTACCAGATCGGTTTTTAACAGATGAGAAAGGTAAGATTTAGAGAATTCCAGTAACTCATCCAAGTTCCCCCAGCAAGTAAATGGCCTAACTAAAAAGAGGTCTTTTTCATTATAATTAGAATTGAAAACAGTTGATTAGCTGTGCTAGCTTAAGAGCAGAGTAAACTTGCCTGAACTTCTGTTTTGCTTAGAGTGGGCAAATAAGTGAATGAGTCGTCAGTCAAGATGTTTTTAGCAGGTAAGCCACCTTTTATTTGGCAGCATAACCCTCTTCCAATGGAATCTTACACAAAACCTCAATATATCAGAAATATAATAGTGAAGATGCTCCAGTTGATGCAAGGGTTAAGGAGCCAGAGCGGCATTTGAAACATTCCTCTTTTTTTCACCTGAGGCACTGCCATAAAACCATAAAACAAGGCCAAAATGAAGTTTGGAAAGTACCAACTGACCCCAGTCCCCAACTCAGCATGATAGCGTACTACATATCTAGAAAAGTCCTGTCTTTTTTTTATTAAGGTGTGAACATGGAACTCTTCTTACTTCAGTTTCTGTTGACGATAAACACCAAATTCCAAAGCGAATTGTGAGACAGACTGCTATGGCTGAGGAATTGCTGGAGGACTTGTCTGCAGCATATAGGGTATACCAGGGTCAAGTCCTTAGAAATTGGAAAGGATCTTGTGGAAGAAAGTCCAGAGAGTCTCCTCCTTACCATCATCTCAATTCAAGGGAAATGGGCTTCAGTGGTCCACTTGCCTCTTCCAGCTGGCAGGTGCAGGGTGTTAAAGTCCCTTCCTATTATTGTATTACTCTTGATCATTTCCTTTATATTTGTTATTAGCTGCTTTATGTATTTGGATGCAAAAATATTTACAATTGTTGTATCTTCTTGTTGGATTGTTCCCTTTGTGATTATATGGTGTGGTTCTTTATCTTTGTTAGTCTTTGTTAAAAAGTTTATTTTTCTGTGGTGTGAGTATTGCTACCTCAGCTTTTCACTTCTATTTGCATGATAAATGCATTTCCCTACCTTCCCTTTCAATGTACATAACATTTTAGGTCTGAAATGAGTCTCTTGTAGGCAGCCTATAGATGGGTCTTGCTTTTTTTCCTTTCCATTACCCTATGTCTTTTGATTGGCGCTCTTAGTCCATTTATATTCAAAGTAATTATTGATAGGTATGTCCTTATTGCCATTTTGTTACTTGTATCGTTTTTGTAGTTCTTCTCTGTTCCTTTCTTCTCTTGCTTTCTTTAATGGTTTGCTGGCTTTCTTTAGTGAAATACTTGGATTCCTTTCTCTTTATTTTTTACATATCTATTACTGGATTTTGATTTCTGGTTACCATTAGGTTTGGTATAGCAGTTTATACTAAGTTGACAGTAGTTTAAGTTTAAATTCATTCTTCCCTCTTCTCACTCCCACCATGTTTTATGTATATGGTGCCATATATGACGTCCTTTCATTTTGTGAATCTCTTGACTGATTTTTATAGATATACTTAATTTTACTGCTTTTATATTTCCTAATTTTCTTCCTCCTACTTACAGTCTTTCTTTTTGACTCAAGGAGTCCCATTTAATATTTCTTGTAGGTCTGGTTCAGTGACCATGAATTTATTAAACTTTGTCTGGATTCTTTTTATCTCTCCTATTCTGAATGATAGCCTTGCTGCATAGTGTATTCTTGGTTGCAGGGTGGGGTTTTTGTTTGTTTGTTTGTTGGTTGGTTTAGTTTTTTCTACAGCTCTTTGAATATATCATGGCAGTCCCTTTTGGCCTGCAAAGTTTCTGCTGAAAAATCAGTTGATAGGGTTCTGGGGTTCCCCTTGGTCTGTCTTCTTTTGCAACCTTTAAGATTCTTTCTTTATCACTATTTTTTGCCATTTTAATTACTATGTGTCTTGGTGTCGACCTCCTTGGGTTGATTTTGTTGGGGGATCTCTGTGCTTTCTAGATCTGAATTTCTCTTTCCTTCCCCAGATTTGGGAACTTTTCAGCTATTATTTCCTCAAATGAATTTTTTGCTCTCTTTTTTCTCTGTTTTCCTTCTGGGATCCTTGTAGTGCAAATGTTACTATGCTTGATAGTGTCACTGAGGTCCCCAAGTTTATTTTCATTTATTATTATTTTTTTCCTCTCTCATGTTCATCTTGATTGCTTTCCATCACTCTGTCCTCTAGGTCACTAATTCATTCTTCTGCTTCCTCTTGTCTACTATTTAGCCCATCTAGGGTATTTTTAATTTCACTTATTGATTTCTTCATCTCTAATTGGTTCTTTTTTAGGTTTTTTATCTCTTTGTTAAGGGTCTTACTGAGGTCCTCCACTCTTTCTCAAGTTCAGTGAGTATCTTTATGACCATTACTTTAAATCCTCTATCAAACATATTCCTTATCTCTATTTCATTTAGTTCTCTTGCTGTGATTTTGTCCTATTCTTTCATTTGGGACGTATTCCTCTGTCTCTTTATTTTGTTTAATTTTCTGTGTCTGTTTCTATGTGTTAGGAGAGTCAGCTACATCTCCTGTTCTTGAAAGTAGTGGCCTTATGAAGAAGAGGTCCTGTAGTGCCCTGCAGTGCACTGTCCCCTGTTTCTCAGAACTTGGCACCTCTGGGGTTTCTCCTATATGTATTGTGTGCACCCTGATGTTGTGGCTGAGCCACTTTTGCCTTTAGTCCAGGTATCTTCAGTGGTCTGTTGTGGGCAGTGCTTGGCCCTGTGTTGTTAGTAATCCAGCCCAGGGCAGCGTTGGGCTTGAGTTGAGTCAGATTTGCCAGAGATGCAGTAGCACTGAACTGTAGGAGACCATGGGGGTGGGGTGCACAATGCTAGCAGGGTCTGCACTAGCTGGGGGCACCTGAAGCTGTCAGGACAAGGTGGGCCTGTTAGGAGGTGGTGAATCTATAGAAGTGTGCAGGGGCAAGATGCATGGTGTTAGCAAGGTTTGCACAGGTTTGCACAGGTATGGGGCCTGGAGCTGAGGCCCAGCTAGAGGGAGCTTTGTCTGCAGGAGAATGCAAGGGCATGGCGCATTCTTAGCAAGTTAGGTACTGGGTATGGTGCTGCACAGGTGTCTGTGTGTTTATGCTAAGGGACAAGGGAGGGAAATGGTGCCCATCAACTCCTTTGTTCCTGGCTCTGAGATTAGTAAAAAAATCTTCCTCCCATATATTTCAGGTGTTTTTCAAACTACTGCTTCTATGCTGTATCTCCATAAGGCTGTTGTAATATCTTTTTAAGGGTGGGGACTTTATTTCCTTTTACCTTCCCAGCTCTCCCATGAGCCTGTTAATTTTAAGTTCTAGGTGTTAAGCCCCACTGATTTTAGGAACTCATGAAATTCGGCCCCTCTGATTTTCAAAGCCAAATGTTATGGGCATTTGTCTTCCTTGAGTGGATTCCCTGGTGTCAGAGTCAGTTTCTCTCCAGCTCTCCATGTCCACAGCATCTCTCTCTCCTGTGGGCAGTCCCATGGGTCCGTTTAGCTCAGGACACCAATCTCTGCCCTTCCTACCCACCTTGATGTGGTCTCTTCTCTATATTTAGCTGTGGAGAGTCTGTTCTGCTAGTCTTCACATATTTTTCTGTATTATTTATACCGTCGTGTGTGTTATCTAGTTGTACCTATGGGACAAGGTGAGCTTAGGGTCCTCCTACTCTGCCATCTTCCCTGGACCCCGTTATTTCTAATTACTTGTTTAGGCTGTGTTTTGTTTTGTTTTGTTTTTTATGTTATGTTAGCAACCATACAGTACATCATTTATTTTTGATGTAGTGTTCCATGATTCATTATTTGCATATAACACCCAGTGCTCATTGCAACACATGCCCTCCTTAATACCCATCACTGGGCTAACCCAGCCCCCCAACTACCCCCCTCTGAAACCCTCAGATAGTTTCCCAGAGTCCATAGTCTCTCATGGTTCATCTCCCCCTCTGATTTCCCCCCCTTCAGTCTTCCCTTCCTTCGCCTAATGTACTCTGTGCTATTCCTTATGTTCCACATATGAGTGAAACTATATGATAATTGACTTTCTCTGCTTGACTTATTTCACTTAGCATAACCCCCTCCAGTTCCATCTATGTCAATGCAAAGGGTGGGTATTCATCCTCTCTCATGGCTGAGTAATATTCCATTGTTTATATGAACCACATCTTCTTTATCCATTCATCTGTTGGGCATCTCAACTCCTTCCACAATTTGGCTATTGTGGACATTGCTGCTCTGAACATTGGGGTGCATATGCCCCTTCTTTTCACTACATCTGTATCTTTGGGGTAAATACACAGCACAATTGCTGGGTCATAGGGTAGCTCTATTTTTAAATTTTGGGGACCCTCCATACTGTTTTCCAAATTGGCTGTACTAACTTGCATTCCTGCTAATGATGTAAGAGGGTTCCCCTCTTTCTGCATCCTCATCAACATTTGTTATTTCCTGCCTTATTAATTTTTGCCATCCTAACTGGTGAAAGGTGGTATCTTAATGTGGTTTTGATTTTAATTTCCCTGATGGCTAATGATGTTGAACATTTTTTCATATGTTTGTTAGCCATTTGTATGTCTTCATTGGAAAAGTGTCTGTTCATACCTTCTGCCCATTTTTTGAGTTGATTATTGGTTTTTTGGGTGTTGAGTTTGAGAAGATCTTGGATACCACTCCTTTTATATATATATATATATATTGGATATATTGGATATATATACATATATATAATATTGGATATATATTGGATATATATACATATATATAATAATTTTTTATTATGTTATGTTAGTCACCATACAGTATATCCTTAGTTTTTGATGTAATGTTCCATGATTCATTATTTGCGTATAACACCCAGTGCACCATGCAATATGTGCCCTCCTTAATACCCATCACCGGCCTATCCCAGTCCCCCACCCCCTCCCCTCTGAAGCCCTCAGTTTGTTTCCCAGAGTTTATAGTCTCTCATGGTTCATTCCCCCTTCTGTTTACCCCCTCTTCATTCTTCCTTTCCTTCTCCTACTGATCTTCCTGCTATTTCTTATGTTCCATAAATGAGTGAAACCATATGATAATTGCCTTTCTCTGCTTGACTTATTTTGCTCAGCATTATCTCCTCCAGTCCCGTCCATGTTGCAGCAAATGTTGAGAAATCATTCTTTTTGATGGCTGAGTAATATTCCATTGTATATATGGACCACATCTTCTTAATCCAGTCATCTGTTGAAGGGCATCTCGGATCCTTCCACAATTTAGCTATTGTGGACAATGCTGCTGTGAACGTTGGGGTGCATATGGCCCTTCTCTTCACTACGTCTGTATCTTTGGGGTAAATACCCTGTAGCACAATTGCTGGATCATAGGGTAGCTCTATTTTTAACTTTTTAAGGGACCTTCACACTGTTTTCCAAAGTGGCTGTACCAACTTGCATTCCCACCAACAGTGTAAGAGGGATCCGCTTTCTCCACATCCTCTCCAACATTTGTTGTTTCTTGCCTTGTCCATTTTTGCCATTCTAACTGGCGTAAGGTGGTATCTTAGTGTGGTTTTGATTTGAATTTCCCTGATGGCTAATGATTTTGAACATTTTTTCATGTATCTGTAGCCATTTGTATGTCTTCATTGGAGAAGTGTCTGTTCCTATCTTCTGTCCATTTTTTGATTTGATTATTTGTTTCTTATGTATTGAGTTTGAGAAGTTCTTCATAGATCTTGGATACCAGTCCTTTATCTGAAGTGTCATTTACAAATATCTTCTCCCATTCTGTGGGTTGCCTCTTAGTTCTTTTGACTGTTTCCTTGGCTATGCAGAAACTTTTTATCTTGATGAAGTCCCAAATGTTCATTTTTGCCTTTGTTTCCCTTGCTTTTGGAGACGTGTCATGAAAAAAGTTGCTATGGCCGATGTCGAAGAGGTTACTGCCTATGTTCTCCTCTAGGATTTTGATGGATTCCTGTCTCACATTGAGGTCTTTCATCCATTTTGAGTTTATCTTTGTGTATGGTGTAAGAGAATGGTCCAGTTTCATTCTTCTGCATGTGGCTGTCCAATTTTCCCAACACCATTTATTGAAGAGACTGTCTTTTTTCCATTGGATATCCTTTCCTGATTTGTCAAAGATTAGTTGACCATAGAGTTGAGGGTACATTTCTGGAGACTCTATTCTGTTCCATTGATTTTTGTGTCTGTTTTGTGCCAATACCATGCTGTCTTGATAACCACAGCTTTGTAATACAGTATGAAATCAGGCAACGTGATGCCCCCAGCTTTGTTTTTCTTTTTCAACATTTCCTTGGAGATTCAGGGTCTTGTCTGGTTCCATACAAATTTTAGGATTTTTGTTCCAGCTCTTTGAAAAATGCCAATGGTATTTTAATAGGGATTGAATTGAAAGTGTAGATTGCTCTGAGCAGCATAGATATTTTAACAATGTTTATTCTTCCAATCTATGAGCATGGAATGTTTTTCCATCTTTTTGTGTCTTCCTCAATTTCTTTCATAAGTGTGCTGTAGTTTCTAGAGTACAATCCTTTACCTCTTTGGTTAGGTTTATTCCAAGGTATCTTATGGTTTTTGGTGCTGTTGTAAATGGAATCAATTCTCTAATTTCTCTTTCTACAGTTACATTGTTAGTGTATAGTAAAGCAACTGTGCATTGATTTTGTGTCCTGCCACATTGCTGAATTGCTGTATGGGTTCTAGTAATTTGGGGGTGGAGTCTTTTGGGTTTTCCACATAATGTATCATGTCATCTGTGAAGAGAGAGAGTTTGACTTCTTTGCCAATTTGAATACCTTTTATTTCTTTTTGTTGTCTGATTGCTGATGTTAGGACATCTATGTTAAACAATAGTGGTGAGAGTGGGCATTTCTGTTGTTTTCCTGATCTTAAGCTAAAAGCTTTCAGTTTTTCCCCATTGAGAATGATATTCACTGTGGGCTTTTCATAGATGGTTTTTATGAAATTGAGGAATGTTCCCTTTATCCCTACAGTCTGAAGAGTTTTAATCAGGAAAGGATGCTGTATTTTGTCAAATGCTTTTTCTGTATCAGTTGAGAGGATCATATATGGTTCTTGTCTTTTCTTTTATTAATGTGTTCTATCACACTGATTGATTTGCGAATGTTGAACCACCCTTGCATCCTAGGAATAAATCCCATCTGGTCGTGATGATATTCCTTTTAATGTACTGTTGGACCCTAATGGCTAGTATCTTGGTGAGAATTTTGCCATCCATGTTCATCAGGGATATTGCTATGTAATTCTCCTTTTTGGTGGGGTCTTTGTCTGGTTTTGGGATCAAGGCAATGTTGGCCTCATAGAACAAGTTTGGAAGTTTTCCTTCTGTTTCTATTTTTCAAAACAGCTTCAGAAGAATAGGTATTATTTCTTCTTTAAATGTTTGGTAGAATTCCCCTGGAAATCCATCTGGCGCTGGACTTTTGTTTTTTGGGAGGTTTTTGGTTATTGGTTCAATTTCGTTACTGGTTATTGGTCTATTTCAAATTGTCAGTTTCTTCCTCTTTCAGTCTTGGTAGTTCATAAGTTTCCAGGAAGGTATCCATTTCTTCCAGGTTGCTAATTTGTTGGCATATAGTTGCTGATAATAATTTCTAATGATTGTTTCTTTTTCCATGGTGTTAGTCATGATCTCTCCCCTTTCATTCGTAATTTTATGAATTCGGGTCCTTTCTCTTTTCTTTTGGAGAAGTCTGGCCAGAAGCTTATCAATCTTATTAATTCTTTCAAAGAACCAGCTTCTAGTTTCATTGATCTGCTATACTGTTTCTCTGGTTTCTATTTCATAGATCTCTGCTCTAATCTTTATTATTTCTCTTCTCCTGCTCGGTTTAGGTTTTATTTGCTGTTCTTTCTCCAGTTCCTTTAGGTATAATGTTAGCTTGTGCATTTGGGATTTTTCTACTTTTTTGAGTGAGGCTTGGATTTCCCCTTTAGGACTGCCTTTGCAGTATCCCATAGGTTTTGGACTGATGTGTTTTCATTCTCATTGGTTTCCGTGAATTGTTTAAGTTCTTCTTTAATTTCCTGGTTGACCTAAACATTCTTTAGCAGGATGGTCTTTAGCTTCCAAGTGTTTGAATTCCTTCTAAATTTTTCCTTGTGATAGAGCTCCAGTTCCAAAGTATTGTGATGTGAGAATATGCAGGGAATAATCTCAGTATTTTGGTATCAGTTGAGACCTGATTTGTGATGCAGTATATGGTCTATTCTGGAGAAAGTTCTGTGTGCTTTTGAGAAGAATGAGTGTTCTGTTGTTTTAGGGTGGAATGTTCTGTATATATCTGAAGTCCCTCTGGTCCAATGTGTCATTCAAGCTCTTGTTTCTTTGTTGATCTTCTGCTTAGATGATCTGTCTATTGCTGAAAGTGGAGTGTTGAGGTCTCCTACTATTAAAGTATTACTATCAATATGATTCTTTATTTTGGTTAACAGTTGACTTATGTAGTTGGCTGCTCCCATGTTGGGGGCATAGGTATTTACAATTGTTAGATCCTCTTGTTGGATAGACCCTTTAAGAATGATGTAGCATCCCTCTGTATCTCTTACTACAGTCTTTAGCTTAAAATCTAATTTGTCTGATGTGAGAATTGCTACCCCAACTTTCTTTTGAGGTCCGTTGGCAAGAAAACTGGTTCTCCATCCCTTCATTTTCGGTCTGGATGTATCTTTAGGTTCAAAATTATTCTCTTGCAGACAGCATATGGATGGGTCATGTCTTTTTATCCAGTCTGCAAACCTGTGCCATTCATGGGAGCATTTAGACCATTCACATTGAGAATGATTATTGAGAAATATGATTTTAATGCCACCCTGTTCCCTGTGAAGTCCCTGTTTCTATAGATTGTCTCTGTTTCTTTCTGGTCTATGTTACTCTTGGGGCCTTTCTCCTTTTATGGAACCCCTCTTAATATTTCTTGCAGGGCTCACTTGGTGGTCACAAATTCTTTCAGTTTCTGTCGGTCCTGGAAACTCCTTGTCTCTCCATCCATTCTGAATGACAGCCTTGCTGGATAAAGTATCCTTGGCTGCATGTTCTTCTCATTTAGTACCCTGAATATGTCTTGACAGCCCTTTCAGGCTTGCCAGGTCTCTGTGGACAGGTCTGACATTGTTCTGATGTTCTCCCTCCGTATGTAAGAAATCTCTTCCCCCTAGCTGCTTTCAGGATTGCTTCCTTGGTTCTAAGATTTGCAAGTTTCACTATTATATGTTGAGGCATTGATCTGTTCTCTCTGAACTTGGGAGGGGTCCTCTCTGCCTCTTGGACATGAATGCTTGTTTCCTTCCCCAGATTAGGGAAGTTCTCAGCTGTGATTTGCTCAGATATATTTTCCAGTCCTCTCTCCCTCTCTCCAGCCCCTCAGGGATCCCAATAATTCTGATACTGGAATGTTTTATGGCATCATTAATCTCTCTCAGTCTCATCTCTTGGGCTTTCAGGATTTTATCCCCGGCCTCCTTGGCATCCTTCTTTTCTATCATCTTATCTTCTAGCTCACTAATTCATTCTTCAGTCTTATTTACCTTGGCTGTCAGAGTTTCCAGTTTAGACTCAATCTCATTCATAGCATTTTTAAATTCGGTCTGATTAGATACCATTTCTGCCCTTAGAGATTCTGTATTGTTGCTAATATTTTTCTCAGGCCAGATATCGATTCCTAATTGCTACTCTGAAGTCTATCTCTGACATCTTGTTTATATCCATATCTATTAGATCTGTGGCAGAGGCCATAGTCTTTGGTTCTTTTCTTTTTTTGGGGTTCCTCCTCTTAGTCATTCTGTTGAGGTGACTGAAGGAATGTACAGAGTCCAAAGTATTAACCACAACCCAAGCAAGACGCATCTGTTTTATAGGGACCCTAGGGTTGTCATCCTCTTGTTCTTCCAACCTGTCTTCTGGGGGGGGGGGGGCCTCCCACACTGTTACTCAGACAACCCTGCTTGGGCAGAGTTGCCCTGCTCCCTGCACCGGGGCGGGGGGGAACTCAGGGAAAACTGGTTTTTTTGAGCTTTTGTTCTCTTGCACCTTTCCACGTCTCTTCCGTCTCTTCTGAGAGTCAGAGCAGAAATGACTGCACCCAAACCTATGACCCAGAGCAGAGAATCATAGTCCACTCTTCACTGAGCTCTCCAGGACACACAGTCTCTGTTTCTGTCTATGCTGCTAAAAACTGCAGCCTCCTTGGTGGTACAACCCACAACAACTCTCCCAGAGGTCGATCCCAGTGCCGGAGTGTCTCTGCCCTTTGTGCTTCTAAAACTGGGAGCTCCCCCCAGTTTGGGCGGGCACACCCGCAACTCCTGGATCCTGTTTGGGTGCTGCACTAAAGTCCTTTCCCCACCGCTATGGGTCTGTGAGTCTGTGCCTGGTCCCCAGTGTGGGATGCTTTTGCACTCCAGTGTTATATCACTTTCCTGGTGCCAGCTTATGGCAGCTCCCTATACCTTCTGTTTATCTTCCGATATCTGCCTGCAGAATCACATGTCCACCCTTCATACCTGGTGACTGCTGGAGATTTTCTGCTTGTAGAGATCCAGATATATATTTTTACATCTCAGGCTGATTTCGTGGGTATTCAGAATGGTTTGGTAGATATCCAGCTAAATTCAGGGGACCAGTTGAAATAGGGCCCCCTAATCCTCTGCCATTTTGCCTCTCCTCTCCCTGAGGCTGTGTTTTTTACTTTAAGTAGCTGTAGAACTCTTTTTTACCTAAAAGAGAACAGAAAAATCATGGAATTGCCCAAGTTTTCAACCAGGATAGAGAAAGACTACTCTCAAAGAGCAGGTTTAAAGAGATAGTGTGAGGTGAAAGTCAACTTTCATTTGTGTTTATGTCCCTACACTTTGCTTATCCAACTACTGGTTAAACTTATGTTCAGATGAATTATACACGTTGTGACTTCTTTGTATGGCTTCTAGCCCAGCCTCCAGGAATTCACAGACCAAGACTGTATATGACAGCTCTTAAAACATTTGATGGAAACTTGTCCTGTTTCTCCTCAACCCCTTGTCTCTCTGTTCCATTTCTCATGGACCTTAGCTTCACAGTTCCCTCTCCCCGGGGCTCCCTTTTCCGGAACTGCTGCCATCATTTGTCTTGCCTGTCATCCAAGTGGATCCCAGGCCTGGGTCCAGTACTGCATATGTGGAAGGTTGATTCTTCTTTGGTGACTGTGAGGAGAATTCTTAATGTTCTTCAGTGGAAGATCAACCCAGGTAAAATAACCTAGTCCCAATCATGAAGACTTCTGGGCTTTGCTTTCTCTTTCCTCCATCATCAAAATCAGTTCCCTAACCTCCATTCTGGAAACATCTGCTACAGTCTGGCACCAGTGACTGGGCCACAGCTTTTTCACTTTCAGTCCCACTATTAGACAGTTTTACCAGCCCCCCTTTCAACACACTTTGTGGGCATTGCCTGCTTTTAACCATCTTCTGAACCATTCCTCCGTCCTTCAAAGATGACTTTATGTTCCTCACTACTTATTTTGCATTGGCTTTGGCATCAGCACATATATTCCTGACATCTTGGTCTGTTCTTTAGAAAACCCTCTTACTATGCTTCAGCAGGGACTACCCCTTAGAAATGGTATCACATAGCATCTGCCATTGTAGACAACACTACTGTCATTTCCTAAGATATGTTTATGGTAAACAGCTGCCCCCTGCCTGCACAGGCACATCGGCACATCTGACAGGTAAATAGCATTATCAAAACATAAGAAGGCTGCTTCTTTTTTGGGATGAAGGAAAACAAAACACCAGTGAGTAAACAGAAAATTAGGATGCTTTCTTTCCCCTTGCTTCCTTGTATTTAATCAAACCATTTTCTAAAAACAAAGTTGCCATCGACATTTGGCTGATTTGAATGCAAGTTACTAGATCAGCCAAGGAAACCACTAGTTTATAAAAATACCATCATAAATATAACTCAAGCCTTTTGAAGAGAAAGGCACTAGCATCCTATTCTATTGATGTCACTATATTCAGCACATGCAGCTGTGGCTATTATGTAATGTATGGATTGCGTCTCAAAGGCAAGTTTTCAACATCAAGCTTGTCATACCTCAACCTTCCAGAGATTTTCAAATTTCACCAGAATTTATAGAGTAAATAGGTTGAGGTAGTAGTTTTATTTTTTCACTTGCACTCATGTAAGTCTGATTTGGTGTTAAATTCCAATATGGAACAAAAATATAAGTTAAAGGCTCTCTGGTGGTTAAAGCTTGTTTTTTTTTCCTCCCACCTGCTTTACCAAGAAACCCCACCTGACAGGTGTACCTTCTCCACTGAATGACCTGTTTGAAGGCCATCATTTATCCACTGATGCTAACAACATTAATGCTTAGAGCATTTCTATATGATACAGTCTCAAGATGAAAGTTTCTTAAAACCTTGAAGAATAAGTTATAATTTCCTCTGAGTCTATATGCAGTAGGGATTCCTAACTCAAAGTGGGCAATCCCTTCAATTGTGGGCATTGTGAATAATGTCAAGAAGTATCTCAAAACTCTCCTGCGAGAACTAAAAGTATAAATTAAAATAGAAAACTAAATGCCATTTGGACTTTCGCTGTCCTCTCCTCTTTTTCCCAAATAAGTTGTAGTTAATTCTAAAAAAAAATATAGAATCAAACTCCTTTTCCTTTCTCTCTACAGAGTAGCTCCTTTCTCCAGATTCCTCATCTATGTTAACTGGGCCAGTGTGCCTAACAGAGAAGACACTCAATAAATACTCCCTTGCTTGAACTGGATAACTTATCAAAAATTTGCAATATCATTGTATTTTTAAATTTATTAGATTTTACAGTTTTTATCTGGGCCTCATAACATCCTTTTTTAGAGCTCTGTATGTTGAGAAGAGAGAGATCTATTAACATTTAAGGACCCAGAGTTGCTTAGTAGCAGACCTGGAGTTAGAATTGTCATCTCCTAATTTGAATTCTTTGTTCTCTTTACCAGATTCCATTAATATTAAATACATAAAACTTTATATATTGTAACTTATTAACTCAAACAAGAAAACCCAAGAAATAAAAACACCCATATATTTTCTGATTATTTTAGTGTCATATTTAGTATCCCTTTGCTGAAACTAAATTCTCATCAGAGTAATATCAAAACTTAGTAGTGCTATAAAAATGATAATGCAAATTATATTAAGTCACTTCATTTAAAATGCATTCTACCAATCATAAAAAAAAAACACCCTCTCTAAAATTGATGATACGTATTTAGTTCTTCTCCCTCACCAGATTGTAAGCTCCACAAGGGGAAGGACCAAGATAATTTTTTTGTTCATCATTGTATTCCCAACATCTTGCTGTGCCTAACTAAAAATACTGATTTGAATGAGTATGAATATTGGCCATTTAATCAACTTATCAGTGGTATTTATTCATTCGTTTTTCATTCATTAACAAGTGGGTTCTTTGCTAGGACTCTGTTGAAACAAGGGTGAATAAGCCACGGCCCCTTACTCATGGAGTTCACAGCTCACAGGGGAAGACAGGTTTATAAATAGAGGTTTATTGTACATGATGGTTATCTCTAGAAGATGTTTGAGCTGAGCACAAATGAGAGAATGGCTAATTCCACCCTGAGGAATCAGAAATGCTTTTCAGAGAAAGATTTCTTGCAGCTAGGTCTTGGAGAATGAGAAGCAGGAGAGAGAAATGGATGGAGTATACCAAGATTCTTCAATAAAGAAATCTAAAGAAAAAATATTTTTTCTCAAGAACTTAAAAGTCAAGACTATTTAAGTAGACTTTCTGAGCCTTTGTTTTGTTTTGCCATTCAGAATCATACAGATTATTCTCCATTAATCAAATTCTTTTTTCCCCTATATTTTTTGGCTTCAGATACAAAGCTGAAAACAGATTGTTCCCCTTAGCCACATTCTCACGTGATGATTACTTTTCCCCAAATCTGGAAACTGTGATTTGAAGTGAGAGTCAAATTTGACTACATTTGTGTCCCTTATTTTGTTTTCACAGCATTGTTTTTTACATTATGAGATGTAAGCATCATTTCTCAGCTGGATGAGATTTATTTATCTTGCTCTAAATAACTAACTGCTCAAAGTAATAAAAGGAAAAAGCAAAAGTAAAAAAAGCAAAAGTAAAAAAAAAAAAAGCAAAATTAAAACAAATCATCAAAACACCATTCATATTAAGTAGTCCAAGAAATTTAAAGGTACACTTGGTAGAATCAATTATATTAGACCATAAAAGTGTTAATCTTGTTTATGTATATCTGTATATTCAGGAACTAGAAGTTCCTCTTAAAGAGAAACAAAACATTGCAATATTTAAAATGTCTTGAATAACAATCTTTATGGAAAGAAAAGCCACAAGTCTTATGCTAATAATAGTTTTATTATGTTATGGAGTATTAGCATGTTTGTTTAATATTTTGTTCCAAGAGTTGGAGTTAAAAAAAAAAAGAATTGATTATGCTGGTGGTTACATAACTCTACATTTGTTCAAATTCATAGAATCGTAGATTTAAAAGGTCAATTTTATTGTATATAAATTTAATTTTTTTAAATTAAGATGAGAGGGAGAAAGGGAAGATAATAGACTTTGTTTTATAATTTGGAGAAACTAAACTTTGGGTCCTTCTCCTGACACTGCTTCGGACTCTTTTCCAGAAGGCAAACACTTGGTACATTTCAAGCAGAATAATTAAAATCAATCACCCACACAGCCAGGCCAAGAATGAAGAGCAGAAAACTTGGGATTTGACAAGAAGGAAAGAGATCCAAGACAGGAAATTGACTTGGTCAGACGTGTGGAAAATCAAGGCAACCCACAAGGCCATTAATGAAGGTCCCCATAAGACAGTCTCTGCTTCTGCACCCCGCCCTCAGCCCAGGCTCTCTCTCCAGCTGAGAGGATTTATTTTGGGGAAGCTGTGCCAGCATCTTCCAAGGGAAACACAGTCGGAGCACGGTTACCAAACAGTGCTGCAAAGGAGGCACAGGTGGCACGCTGGAAGAATCTTCCTCAGGATCAAAAGAAGGAGCCAACCACAGCCAGTGCCCCTGGTCTCAATCTAAGGAAACTCAACTCCGCTGAACAGATATCTCAATTCCAAAGCTGAAGGAGGGAAAACCCAGTTAAGAAGGCTTTGTCCATGGAAAATAGAAGCAGTCCTGTTACCGAAGCACAATGAGAGGCAAACACATTAAGGTGGTCACCAGAAATGACCTAAAAATAATGGGACTGAAAAGCGTTAAAAAGGATATGGAAGTGGATTAACATCACTGGATAGAAGCCAGTGTTAGATCAGCACTGCACACGGATTAACCAAAGAGGATATAGACTAATGCATGACCCCAAGCCAAGCACTTCTGTTAGCCCAACAGCCTGTGGAGTCAGAACTGAGTGTTGCTGAAAGTTCTACAGTTTTACATGAAAAAGAGGAAAAACATATGATCACCTCCTAAGCTGTTGCATGTTTGAATCCTAGCTGCACCACTTACTGGTTGTGTGACCATGGATAGGTTATTTCATGTGTTTGTGCCTCAGATTCTCTATCTGTAATATGGGGGAGAATGTCAGTGCCTATTTCATGTAGTTGTTGTATTAAGTGAGTTAATATTTTATTTATATATATAAAGTCCCAGGCACATAGTAAGTGCTATATAATGCTAGTTAGTATGATTATCATATAATAAATATTTCAGATTAGAGTTGGTCTTCATATGCCAATACTAAGTATGCTCTGAAATAACCCGAAAACCTGACCAAAGTGTGAACCATACAAAGTGGCTAATTTACAAAATTCCTGACGTTTTCTTGCTGAGGTACTTGCTAAGACTTCTATTGATTCTCTTGGGATTTCTAGCCATATCTTCCTTGAAGCCAGTTTCAGCATTCCTAGTTCCCAACGCTGGTATTTTTAAAGTCACGGTGAAGTGGAAAACACCCTGGGTTGACAGTCAGGTGACAAGTATCTGGGTGAGGTGTTTTTCTGAGTCACTTGTCAAAATCACTTCCCCTTCCTGGGCCTACAACTCCTCCTGTTACAAGACAGGGTTGGACTAGATAACATCTGTGTTTCCTTTGAGTTGTGACATTTTCTTATTTTATTCCAACACTTCTGGTCACTTCGTGATCTAATGTGCTCCAAATACCTTCTGGGCATCTATACCTAGGTATTCCCTGCAGGCTCCTCCACCTCCATACGTGAAGGCAAAATTTCCCCTTTCCTATCACGCCATGAGCTCTGCATCCTTTCCTTCCTGAGATTCCTGAGAATGACCCCACCATTCTCTTGGTCCCAGTGCAAACCTTCAGATACCCTAGACGCTCCGCATTGCATCTCCACATCTCTTCTCTGTCTCCTCTGTCATCTTTGAGCAGCTACTTATGTTCAGTCTCCCCTCAGTCCTCCTTTGACCAGTTCTTCATATGTTTTAACGAACATGCCAATCACCTGGGGATCCTGTTCAAATACAGATTCTGATTCTGTAGGTCTGGGACAACACTTTCCACATTTCTAACAAACTCCAGGTGGTGCCAAAACTGCTGGTTACCTACCACACTCTTGGGAGCAAGGCGCTCTGTCTTCTAGTGAGAGCCCCAGAATCCAGATGTTTTCTTTTTTAATCTAATTTTCAGGTTAGTATTCCTAAACTTTGATCCTTTTCTTCCTGCTAAAATATTATGGCTTACATAATTGAATAGTAAATAAAATCTCTTCACAATAAAACCTCAACCTGTGCTTCGGCCTTAACTCCTACAATCGCCAGCCTACATTTAACCTAATTTATCTAACTAGCCTACATCTAATCGGACTAGTTGCTTGCAGGATGTGTTCTTCCCTTTCTCCCTTCATGCCTTGCTCAGGCTTTATAATTTGCTTAAGATGTCATCTTCTTCCTTCTATTTCTGTTACTCAAAATCTTGACACAAATACCACTCAGTCCACGAAACATTTCTGTTTCCTTGAATGTCACCCTCTCCTTTAAATATTCATGGTGCTTTGCTTACTTTCTTTATGATTCACATTCTGCTCTGTAATTTCTGTTTATGCATCTGCTACCTCTCCCATCAGACCCAGGGCTTCTTGAGGAGATGCTTCAAAGCAGGAAAGAACTGTTCAAAACAAATGAATGGAAGCACTCTGTCACTAATTATCTAAACTCATATAGGCTGAAAATATGAAACATTTTAAAAACTCTTAGATAGCTTCATACTGCATTGCACTGTTAGCCGTTACTGAGGGTGACTAGGACTTTTGGGGCATGCCTCCTACCTTTTATTCATTTACCCTGCGTTTCTGAGTGCTGTCTCTATGTAAGACCCCATCCTGAGAGGGCTGTGGCACGACCCAAAGAATAAGGCCAGCATCATGAAAGTCATCATTATCTGGCAGGAGGGACTGTAGGGGCCAGACACTGAGGCATTTCACCATGGGTTGCTTGGGCCCCTGCCTGAGGCAGAGTCCTGGGATGGGGCAGGGGGTGGTGGTGAGCAGTAAGTCTGATTCGTGACATAATTGTTATGTTCTGAAAGCCTATGACTCTGGAGATAGTATACTTACTAAACAGACACCATGAGGATTTGTGTAGAAATGTGCTTTCAATGTAATGCCGTCTCTGCATTTGATATCCTTCCTCCCCAGCAGTTATAGCCACCACCTGTGCTTTCATTATTCACTCCAGTGTCTCTGTCTGAGCCTGACACACTTAACTTTACAGTGTCTCAAGGGAAGGCAGGGAGTTTCTCTCACGGACTTAAGTCCTTCTATTCACTCATGGGTGATTCTTCTAAGAATTAAGTCTCATGGACACATGCATTGCCTGTGTGACGAAGAAGATCAGAAAGTGCTGTCACGGCGTCCTTAAAGCTTATTGAAGAGGCTAAGAGAAGGCTAGTTATTTTGTAATTTCTGCCTCTCTTGAGAAATCACATTGTTAAAAAAGCTTAAAATAGTGATCCCCAACCATTCCTCCTTATATTCTGGGAATTAGGGAATTTTAGAGCTTGAAGGTAGTTTCAAGATAGACCATCCTATTCCCTCATGTTTCCTCAGTGAGGAAACTGAGGCACGTGATCACACATTAACTTAGTGGCCAAGTGAGGCCTTAAACTTGTCTTCTGATACTAGGACTAAGTGGTTAAGCGGGAGAAAGAAAATGATATTTGTATCTATATTTATATGTATTTTATATTTATGTCTATACCTATATCTGTCTATCTATCATCTATCTATCATCTGTCATCTATCTATCATTGGTCTCTTCTGTGATATGTCAGGTACTGTGTGTTTGATGTTTTAGATACCTTATCATATTAATTTCAACAGTTTTATCCCAATTCCAAGAGGCTGGTGTCATCCCAACTTGACTGAGAAATCTGAATTTCAGAGTGGTGAAGTAACTAGTCCAAGAGTGAGTGTGCAGATGTTGTGCCATGCCTCCAAGCCCCTTCTCAAGGGAAGACTTTGCCTGGTAGCCAGCAGTAAGGGGCCCTGCCAGCTGGTGATATGAGAGGTAGATAAACAGTCTTTATCCTTAAATGATAAGGATGTCTTTATTCTACCTTTTGGGTTACTCTCTCTCTTTCTCTCTTCTGGTCCCTGAATCTTATTGCTCAGTCTTTGTGGACTCCGTGCCAAGGCACTTCCCCAGTCCTCATGCCTCCCGCCTGACACCCACTCTCTGAGATGGTATCTACTCCTGGGGCTTCAGTGGTTCCCTTGCCTCAAATACTTGTTATGCTATACTTCAAGCCCCTATAGTCATTCATCAACAATTGTCTGCTACGCCTGCCCCAACAGGGCACAAACCCATGTTCAAAATGTGGAATTCATTTTTCTCTCTCCGTATCCCTTTTGGAATTCCTATTTTCTTTTTATCTATAGCATCTTTCTTCATTATCTTATACCTATGCTCAATATCCTTCCAAAGACAATGCAAGTGCTACTTTTTCCATGAAGTCTTCTCCCATCTCATTCACTTATTAAAGAAACATCTAACGAGCAGCTATAAATGACAGGACCGGGAGAGAGTAGAGAACAAGACAGATGCAGTCTGTGCCCTCATCGAGCTTATAATCTAGTAGGGGCTACAAATAAGTACTTGTAATGACTGCTCTGGAGGGAAAGCATAGGGCAGGGACAGTTTAATATACTTTTAAATCTTCTACATTACTTCCATCCAGAAAGAGTTTAACTATCAAGTTGAACTTTTTTCAAAGCTGGGAAAGATCTTGTGGCAGGATCTATCCCCATGCATTTGCCGCGGGGTCCTGTGAAGACCATTGCCAGTACTCTGGGGTCTTTGAGGACTGGGACACCTCATGGATGCTTGATATTCAAGTGGTCAGTGCCAGGTGGGAAAAATTCTTGGAGCAGTTCTGCACAGATATAAGCACATCCTGGATCAAGCAGCTGCTTCTTCAGGAGCTTACTGGGTGGTACTGGCAGAAATTCCAATTCTCCGGAGCTTGAATGAAATACACATGGCACACTTTAATGCGAATTCAGCTAAAAGCTGGCTGGAGAACAAATGACAGCGAAATAGCTGGCGCTGCCATCGCTGTGAATCTTCCCTTTGAAGATCGTGTCAGTACTGTTCTTCCCTCCAAAATCACCATGTTCTAAACCTAATGAGGGTTTCCAGTGGCTTGGGGAGAGATAGCAGAGCATAATAGGAAACATTTTAGGTCGGCTCTTATTTCTGTTCTTAATCTTAAGGTAATTTTGGTATCTGGCTAAGCTTCTTATAGAGATTGTTTTAGTATTTCTGAGACACTAGCAATAGATGAGATGGACTCACATGCTCTTCTGTATGCCAGACACACACCATACCACTCTCTCAATACACACACATTTGCCCGTCTTGCACACGTGCAAGCACACACACTGCAGGCCCAGTGCTCTGAGGCAATCAAGGCCCATCAAGGGGCCTCCCTAGTTGTGGTTTATTTTCTGCTTTTAAGTTCCATTAAGTATCATTTGAGAGTACTATTTCATAATGGCCCACACTTGATAAAAACCAGCTCAAGAATAGTTTATATGCCCAAGACTAACATATGCAAAACAACAACAAGGACAATAGATTGTGTCACGAACAAATGAAAACTATTTAAAAAAGAAGTTCCAAATAGCAAAAATAAAACAACTTTGTTTTCCAAAAAAATTCAAATTAAAAATTCAAGAAATAATTTAATTTTAAAATTATAAATTAGGAAAATGTGGGAACATTCTTAACATTTAGTATGTTTTGTACCAAAGTTTTTGTTCCTTTGACATGTACTTTTTGGATTAGGAAACATTTTGTGCTCAGATATTCTCTGACCTCTTTCTATCATATAAATGCTAAATTAGCAGTCTAAAAATAAGGGTATTTTACTTCAGCAAGCCTTATTAAAAAGAACACGATTGTACAATTTCCAAAATCTTTTAGTAGTTTGATTTCTCTTGATGCCATGTTCCAACAACACACTGGTATTTAAGGTTCCATGTTATAGATGGCAAAATGATTTGCTTATTCATCAGTTCACATGGCGTATTGAAATAAACACTGCTAATTATTTAAATGACATGGCATAAAATGATTTTTGGCCACTCCTTTTTTTTTTTTAAATGGCCACAAAAGCTAATTAGGACCTGCCAAAAGAAAAGGAATATTTGCTTTTAAGCATGATTTCTTTTTTTTTTTTTTTAAAGATTTTATTTATTTATTTGACAGAGACAGCCAGCGAGAGAGGGAGCACAAGCAGGGGAAGTGGGAGAGGAAGAAGCAGGCTCCCAGCGGAGGAGCCTGATGGGGGGCTCAATCCCAGAACGCTGGGATCACACCCTGAGCCAAAGGCAGACGCTTAAAGACTGCGCCACCCAGGCGCCCCAAAGCATGATTTCTTTCTCAGCTGATTTTATTTAAGATTTGTGGGGCCATATTGTTCTGCCTCAGGAAAACTGAAGCCCTCAAAGAAGCCTGAAACAGTCCCTAAGAAAGGCTTAAAACCTGCAGTTTATTGAAGGCTTCCTGCCTAGGAACCCAATGTAGGGAAGCACAATGAAAGATCTTCCATAGATCTACAGAAACTCATGGAGCAACGTCTGCAGAGAAAAGCCACCAACCAGACATATGAAGTGTAGATCTATGGCCCCAATTTTGAAGGCCACAATTGCTCAGTTGTGCAACATTAAATTGAAATGTTACCGGTTTTCAGCATTACCTAAAGAACAAATAAAGTTTAAGAGACCATAGAAATGCCATCCAATTTGCCAACTTTGCAAACCTGGCTTAATGCTAGAATTTAGAATAAAAGAGGAAGGTGATAGTGACAAAGTATGAATCAGAAGAGCTGAAATCTCAGTGAAATTTCCCTCGGCTACTCAAAAAGGGTCTGCATTAGTGAGCCAAGAATTCAAGCTTTGTTAAGGACATCTCGTGTGGGATTTGGAATGAAGCTCCAGGAAAGGATTGAGAGCCACCCATGGACTAAGGACATTTACTCTGGCCTGGCTGTGGGGTTGGCGATGGGAAGAGGCCCCCGCTGCTATGATGCCCTTCACCAGCTTCTCAGAGAGGCTCAAATAAGCTGCCTGCTGGATAGAAGGGAGTGGTAAAGTCAAATAATCAAGGGCATGGAAAGTCCTCAGTCAGGAGAACATCATTAATGGCTACTAGGCAGGGGGTGTTTCTGTGTACCAGGCCCTCTCAATCACAGGCACAATGCACATGATGCCATTTTCAGCTAAGAAGGCTTCTGAGCAGGGGCGCCTGGGTGGCGCAGCGGTTAAGCGTCTGCCTTCAGCTCAGGGCGTGATCCCGGCGATCTGGGATCGAGCCCCACATCAGGCTCTTCCGCCATGAGCCTGCTTCTTCCTCTCCCACTCCCCCTGCTTGTGTTCCCTCTCTCGCTGGCTGTCTCTATCTCTGTCGAATAAATAAATAAAATCTTTAAAAAAAAAAAAAAAGCTTCTGAGCAGTTAAACACTGTTCATGGTCATGTAATAACAGGGTATCTTAGAATCAAAGCGTATCTGATTCTAAAGCCCATCCTAACAGCCTGTGCCCTACTCCTGGTCTCTGTCATTTGCCATCCCTGGTGCCCTCGTGCTCAGAACTCATTCCATGAACCTGATACTTTATAGCACAACCCAGGCTTCTAGTGGAAGTCTTTACTTTTATTCTTTCCTTTCCTCTCCCAACCCCGTTGCTTTTCAAAGACTTCAATTTCTTATAGGCAAGGAGAAATGAGATAGAGGGAGACAGTGAGTTGGAGTGAAGAGAAAAATACACCAGCTTATCATAATAACAAAACTTTGGCTAACATACAGGAGCAATGAGAAAAAGAGGCAGATGTTCTTTAATCCCTTAATCATAAATCATGTTGGGACATCATTCTTTTTCCTTTGTTTGCTTGAGCTAAAAACATCTATGTGATAGGTTTTATTTTGTTTCAGTGTTGTTTATCGGAAGATGAAAAATTTTATTATTAGCTACTGATTTGTTATTGAGCTTCTTTTTCAATAGATTTATGAATTGCATTCAGAAGGCACCCACTTTCTGTAATGTTGCCTTCTTGAATCCTATTAGAGCCTTTTAAAATCTATCCTTAACTTTTTTCTATTCTCTCCTTGGATACCAATGCTTTTCCTAACATCTTCCTTTCATTTCCTTTTCTGTACAGACACCATTGCAGCAGCACACATTCATCTGGCTGGAAAAATGTAGATTTCAAGGTTAACCTAACAATGAATCAAGTCTGGGCTCCCTTGAATTTACATGCAAAACGGAACATTTTTTCTTGATAAGCTTCTCCTGTCCCTTTTAAAATACAGTGATTTTTATTTTTATTTTTTTAAGATTTATTTATTTGAGAGAGAGAGCATGTGAGCAAGCACAAGCGGGGGTAAGGGGCAGAGGAAGAAGCAGACTCCTTGCTGAGCAGGGAGCCTGACTTGGGGCTCGATCCCAGGACCCCGGGTTCAGGGACTAAGCTGAAGGCAGACACTTAACTGACTGAGCCACCCAGGTCCCCCAAACACAGTGCTTTTTAATAGCAAAGGGTCAGAATATTAACATGCCCATATTTGCAAGCCTTCAGTAGAAGGGCATTTTACTTCGTTCACAAGATTGTTTTCTCCACTTACTTAAATTATTCCCAATCATATAGTAGATATAAAGGACTAGGAAAAAAGAAATAAGACATTAAAAAAAAAAAGGTAGTGACTTCAAATAGTAAAATTGAATTGATTGCTTTTTAAAATTTTTCATTATGTATAGTTAACATACAGTGTTATATTAGTTTCGGGTGTAAAATATAGTGATTCAACAATTCTATATATGACTTGGTGCTCACCATGATGCGTGTGCTCTTAGTCCCCTTCACCTATTTCATCCATCCCTCCACCTACCTCCCGTCTGGTAACCTCGGTTTGTTCTTCATTGCTTAGCGTCTGGTTTTTTGGTTTGTCTCTCTCTCTTTTTTTTCTCTTTAATTTCACATATGAGTGAAATTATATGGTATCTTTCTCTTATTTCACTGAGCAGTATATTGTGTATGGAATATTACTAGGCCATAAAAAGAATGAAATCTTGCCATTTGCAATGATATGCACAGATGTAGGCAGTATACTACTAAATGAAATAAGTAGACATATGCCACTTCTTTAACCACTCATCTATCAATTGTCACTTGAGCTGCTTCCATAATTTGGCTATTGTAAATAATGCTGCAACAAACATAGGGATGCATATATTTTTTTCAAATTAGTGTTTTTGTATTCTTTGGGTAAATACACAGTAGTGGAATTACTGGGTCACATGGTAATTCTATTTTAAGATTTTTTGAGGAATACTCCTTTCCACAGTGGCTGTACCAGTTTGCATTCCCATCAATAGTGCATGAGGGTTCCTGTTTCTCCACATCCTCATCAACACTTGTTTCTTGTGTTTTTGATTTTAGCCATTCTGACAGGTGAGGGGTAGCATCTCATTTTGGTTTTGATTTGCATTTCTCTGATACTGAGTGATACTGAGCATCTTTTCATGTGTCTGTTGGCCATCTGTATATTTTCTTTAGAGAAATGTCTGTTCATGTCTTCTGTCCATTTTTAAATTGGATTATTTTGAGTTGTGTAAGTTCTTTATATATTTTGGAGACTAACTCATCATTGGATATGTCATTTGCAAATATCTTCTCCCATTCATAGGTTGTCTTAGTTTTGTTGATTGCTTCCTTTGCTGGACAGAAACTTTTTATTTTGACATATTCCCAATAGTTTATTTTTGCTTTTATTTCCCTTGCCTCAGGAGGCATATCTAGAAAAATGTTGCTACGGCCAGTGTTAGAGATATTACAGCTTGTACTCTCTTCTAGCATTTTTATGGTTTTAGGTCTACATTTAATCCTTAATCCATTTTGAGTTTGTGTATGGTGTAAGCCAGTGGTCCAGTTTTATTCTTCTGCATGCAGCTGTCCAGCTTTTCCAACACCATTTGTTGAAGAGACTTTTTTTCCCATTGCATATTATTTTCTCCTTTGTCAAAGATTAATTGACCATAAAACTGTGGGTTTATTTCTGGACTTTCTATTCCATTGATCCATGGGTCTACTTCTGTGCCAGAACTATACCCTTTTGATTACTACAACTTTATAGTATATCTTGAATTCTAGAATTGTGATACCTCCAGTTTTGTTTTTCTTTTTCAAGATTTCTTTGGCTATTTGGGATCTTTTGTGGTTCCACACAAATTGTAGCATTGTTTGTTCAGTTCTGTGAAAAATGTTGTCGGGATTTTGACAGAGATTGCATTAAATCTGTAGATTGCTTTCTGTAGTATGGACATTTTAACATTTGTCCTTCTAATCCATGAGCATGGAATATCTTTTCACTTGTTTGTTTCTTCTTCCATTTCTTTCATCAGTGTATTATAGTTTTCAGAGTACAGGTCTTTACCTCCTTGGCTAAGTTTATTCCTAGATATTTTATTACTGTTGGTGCAATTGTAAATGGGATTGCTTTCTTAATATCGCTTTCTGTTGCTTCATTATTAGTATATAAAAATGGCACAGATTTCTTTACATTGATTTTTACCCTGAAACCTTGCTGAATTCATTTATCAATTCTAGAGTTTTTTGGTGAAATTTTTAGGGCTTTCTGTATATATTATTATGTTAGGTGCAAATAGTGTGAGTTTTACTTCTTCCCTACCAGTTTGGATGTCTTTTATTTCTTTTTGTTATCTGATTGCTGTGGCTAGGACTTCTAGTACTATGTTAAATAACAGTGGTAAGAGTGGACATCTCTGTCTTATTCATAACCTTAGGGGAAATCCTCTGAGTTTTTCAACATTGAGTATGATGTTAGCTGTGGGTTTTTCATAGATGTCCTTTATTATGTTGAGGTGTGTTCACTCTGTCCTACTTTGTTGAGAGTTTTTATCATGAATGGATTTCGTACTTTGTCAAATGCTTTTTCTGCATCTATTGAAACGATCATATGGTTTTTGTCCTTTTATTGATATGATGTCTCCCACTGATTGACTTGCGAATATTAAATCACCATTGCATCCCACAGCTAAATCCCACTTGATCATGGTGAATGATTGTTTTAATATATTGTTGGATTCGATTTGCTAATTTTTTTTTTTTTGAGAAATCTTGCACCTATGTTCATCAGAGATATTGACCTGTAGTCTTCTCTTTTTGTAGTGTCTTTATCAGGTTTTAGTATTAGGGTAATCTTGGCTTTAGAGAATGAATTAGGAAGTTTTCCTTCCTCTTCTATTTTTTGGAATAGTTTGATAAGAATAGGTATTAACTTTTCTTTACATGTTTGGTAGAATTCACCTGTGAGGCTGTCTGGCTCTGGACTTCTGTTTGCTGGTAGTTTTGTGATTATTGATTCAAATTCATTGCTGGTAAATTGATCTGTTCATATTTTCTGTTTTTACCTGATTCGATTTTGGGAGGTTATATATTTCTAGGACTTTATCCATTTCTTCTAGGTTGCCAATTTGTTGGCATGTATTTTTTCATAATACTCTCTTACAATCTTTTGTATTTCTGTGGTATCAATTGTTATTTCTCCCCTTTTGTTCATGATTTTATTTGAGTCCTCTTTTTGTTTTTGTATTAGTCTAGTTAAAACCTTATTGATTTTTGTTGATCTTTTCAAAGAAGCAGCTCCTCATTTCATTGATCTGTTTTATTGTTTTGTTTTTTAGTTTCTATTTTGTTCATTTTGGCTCTGATCTTTATTATTTCCTTCCTTCTGCTGGTTTTGGACTATTTTGGTCTTCTTTTTCTCATTCCTTTATGTGTGTTATTTGTACGTAGGTTATTTATTATATTCAGGTTATTTATTTGTGATTTTTCTTGCTTCTTGAGGTAGGCCTGTCATCCTAACAACTTCCTTCTTAGAACACCCTTCGCCGCATCCCAAAGATTTGGAACAGTTGTGTTTTCTTTCTTTCGTTTTTATTTTATTTTATTTATTTATTTGAGAGAGAGCACATGAGTGGAAAAAGAAGAAGAGAGAGAGAATATCCAAGCAGATTCCTGCTGAGCCCAAGCCTAATGTGGGGCTCAATCTCATGACCCGTGAGATCAGGACCTGAGCCAAAACCAAGAGTTGGACACTTAACCGATAGAGCCAGCCAGGTGCCCCAGGACTGTTGTGTCTTCATTTTCACTTGTCTCCATATATTTTTTTATTCCCTCTTTGTTTGACCCATTCGTTGTTTAGTAGCATTTTATTTAACCTCCTTGTGTTTGTGTTCCTTCCATATTTTTTCTTGTGGTTGATTTCTAGTTTCATAGTGTTGTAGTCAGAAAAGACACATGGCATGACTTTTATCTTTTTGAATTTTTTGAGACTTGTTTTGTGGCCTAACATGTGATCTCTTCTGGAGAATGTTCTCCATGAGCACTTGAGAAGAATGGGTACTCTGTTGTTTAGGATGCAGTGTTCTGAACATATCTGTTAGATCCATCTTAAATATTGTGTCACTCAAAGCCACTGTTTCCTTGCTGATTTTCTGTTTGGAATGATCTATCCATTGATGTAAATGGGGTGTTAAAGTCCCCTCTTATTATTGTATTACTATTGACCATTTCCTTTATGTTTGTTATTAGCTGCTTTATGTATTTGGGTGCTCCCATGTTGGGTGCATAAATATTTATAATTGTTATATCTTCTTGTTGGATTGCACCATTTATGATTATGTAGTGTCCTTCTTTGTTCCTTATTACCATCTTTGTTTTAAGTTTATTTTGTCCAATATAAATGTTGGTAACCCAGCTTTCTCTTACATTTTCACGATAAATGTTTTTCCATCCCTTCACTTTCAATCTATAAGTGTGTTAGGTCTGAAGCGAGTCTCTTGTAGGCAGCATATGGATGGATCTAGCTTTTTTATCCATTCTGTCACCCTATATCTTTTGATTGGAGTATTTAGTCCATTTACATTCAAAGTAATTATTAATATGTGTGTTTATTGCCTTTTTGTTACTTGTTTTATGGTTGTTTTTGTAGTTCCTCTCTGTTCCTTTCTTCTCTTGCTGTCTCCTCCCATGATCAGTTGGTTTTCTTTAGCAAAATACTTGGATTCCTTGCTCTTTATTTTTTGTATGTCTATACTATTTTTTGATTTGTGGTTACCATTCATTTTATATTTAACACCTTCTGAATACAGCAGTGTATATTAAGCTGATGGTCATTTCATTTTGAACTCATTCCTTACTCTTCTCCCCTCCATGTTTTGGATATTTGGTATCATATTTTACATCTTTTTGTGTTTCTCTTGACTGATTTTTACAGATGTACTTAATTTTTTTTTTTGCTTTTGTGCTTCATATTTTTCTTACTCTTACTTATGGCTTTTGTTTTCCACTTTCAGAGTCCCCTTAACATTTCTTTTAGGGATCATTTAGTGGTCATGAATGCCTTTCATTATGTTTGTCTGGGAAACTCTTTATCTCTCCTTCTATCCTGAATGATAGCCTTCTGCGTAGTGTATTCTTGGCTGCAGATTCTTCCCTTGCAGCACTTTGAATACATCATGGCACTCCCTTCTGGCCTGCAGTTCCTGCTAAAAAATCAGCTGATTGCCTTATGAGGTTTCCCTTGTATGTAACTGTTTTCTCTTACTGCTTTAAAAATTCTTTATCACTACTTTTTACCATTTTAATTACTATGTTTCTTGGTGTAGACCTCCTTGTGTTGATTTTGTTGGGTGCTCTCTGTGTCTTTTGGATCTGGATTTCTGTTTCCTTCTCCAGATTGGGGAATTTTTCAGCTATTATATCTTGAAATACATTTTCTGCCCCCTTTTCTCTCTCTTCTCTTTCGGGGTTTTGTATAATGCAAATGTTATTATGCTTGATAGTGTCACTGAGGTCCCTAAGTCTATTTTTATTTATTATTATTTTCTCTCTTTTCAGCTTGATTGCTTCCCATAACTCAGTCCTCTAGGTCACTGATCAATTCTGTTTCCTCTATTTTACTACATACTCCATTTATTGTATTGTTAATTTTACTTTTGAGTCTTCATCTCTGATTTGTTAATTTTTGTTTTCTCTTTATTAAGTGTCTCACTGGGGTCCTCCACTCTTTTCTCAAATCCAAGAAGTATCTTTGTGACCATTACTTTAAATTCTCTAGCAGGCATATTACTTACCTCCATTTTGTTTAGGTCTCTTGCTGTGATTTTGTCCTGTTCTTTTATCTGAGATATATTCTTCTGTCTCATTTTGTTTAGCTGTGTCTGTTTCCTTGTGTTAGGAAAATCAGCTATATCTCCTGCTCTTGAAAGTAGTGACCTGCAGTGCAATGTCACCCATTCCCAGAATCTGGTGCTTCAGAAGTATCTTGTGTGTTGTGTGCATCCTGCCGTCGTGGCTGAGCTGCATTTGCCTTTAGCCCAGTCATTTGCAATAGCTCCCTTTCCTTGTTGTGGGCAGGGTTTGGATCCTGTGTCATTAGTGGACCAGTCTGGAGCTGCCTTGGGCTTGAGTTGCATCAGACTAGTCATTTGCCAGAGATGTCGTAGCACTAAACTGCAGGGTGCTTTTCCTTGTTCTCCCCTGAGAAGCTGTTGTTGGTGGGGGGTCCACAGTCGGATCAGAAGTCTGCCCCCAGCCCCTTGCTAGGGCTGCAGTTGGAATGGTGGTTATTGTCCCCTGTCCCTGTGGCAGGAATCACTTTGATGTGCTTCTGATCTCTGTTGGGGTGCACACTGCCAGGCTTTAGCACTGCTTTAGATGGGCTTCAGCAAATGATGTAATGGAGGGGGCAGGTCTGCAGGAGAATGCAGGGGCAGAGTGCACAGTGTTAGCCAGGTTTGCACAGATCTGCTGTGGGAGG
The DNA here is from genome assembly GCF_023065955.2 of Ursus arctos. Classification (NCBI taxonomy): domain Eukaryota; kingdom Metazoa; phylum Chordata; class Mammalia; order Carnivora; family Ursidae; genus Ursus; species Ursus arctos. The sequence continues at coordinate 44,313,099 of NW_026622786.1, read as the reverse complement.
GGACCTGGAGCTGCTTTAGAAACTCCTGGCACAGGGCTAGAGGGGGCGACTCCACAGGAGAGTGTGGGAGCAGGGTGCATGGTGCCAGCAAGGTATATAGGTTTGCTATGGGAGGGGACCTGCAACTGTCAGACAAAACTCTTGCTGAGTTGGAGGAAGTGAATCCGCAGAAGTGTGCAGTGGTGGGGCACACTGTTAGTAAGCTAGGTAGTGTGTGGACACTATGCTTATTCCTGCAGGTGTCTGTGTATCTAGACTGGGAGTTGGGGAAGGGAAATGGCACCCTCCAGCAATTTTGTTCGCAACATCTCTCAAAGATCACCTGCCCCTCTAGCACATGTTCTGCGATTAGTCAGCAAATCTCCTTCCTGCATAGCCCAGACTTTTTCAAACTGCAGCATCTGTGCCGTATCTCTGTGGGCTATTTGTTGTGCTGTCTCTTTAAAGGTAGGGACTCAGATTCTTATTGCCCTTCTAGCTCTCCCAGAGGCCAGCCTGCTGATTTTTAAAGTTCCAGGTTTTAAGCTCCACTGACTGTAAGACTCACAAAATCTGCGGCTCTGGTTTTCAAAGCTGAATGTTATAGGGATTCCTCTTCCTTGTGCAGGTTCCCCATGCATGGTGTGCCTGGTGTGAAGGTCTACTCCTCTCCCCCTCTACACCCAGGGCTTCCCTCCCTCCTGCACACAGTTCTGTGGGTCTGTTTAGCTCCCAACCGCATCTCTACCCTCCCTACCCTCTTTGATGTGGCCTCTTCTCTACATTTAGTTGTAGAGAGTCTGTTCTGCCAGTCTTTGGGTTCTTTTCTGGGTTGTTTACACTGAGGTAGGTGTTATCTGGTTATATCCCTTGGAGGAGGTGAGCTTAGGATCTTCGTACTCTCACCTTCCCCAGAACTCTTGATTTGATTGCTTTCAAGTGTGTCACACAACAGTCCCCATTCTTCCCAGCACAGAAAACGTTAGAGAAGATATTTCCAAATACTGTGCTGTTTTAGCTACCTTTTATTCTTAGAAAGCTGTGGAGAAGTTGGTTAATTTGACCTGATAAATTTAAGAGGGTCCATGACCTTGACATTATCCTGATGTCCAAGACTTGTATAATGTGGTACTCAATTTTCATGAGTGAATCAATCACGTTTGTTTTAATGGGGGATAACTTTGTTTTCTGGGAGATGACAGACTCACTAAGGGCCAGAAGTAACTCAGGTCCTGAGAGACGTCTTCAATATCCATGTTAGTTCTAGTAGAAAAAACATGATATATGGAAAGTTACTTTGGAAAAGTAAATTATTCCTGCTATATTGGTAAGCTATTTCATCTGTGATTTATTGAATTGTAGTCTTATAATCGTATAGCTATATTTTAAAAACAAATATTTAAGGATAATATTTGCAAGAAACTGGGAAAAAAACGTCAAGACACCGTTTCATATACCATCGTCTGCAATAATAATTTTAGTTCAATTTTGTCCCATCTTATGCCAACAAAGACTAATTTATAAAGCATGTTCCCCAGTCCAGAACCAGATAATACTGGAGATAATTGTTGTGCCTGGTTAGAGTTTAAGAGCAATTTCCTGAGGCACCACTTGTAAAAGTGAAAGAACATACATTGGAATGAGTGCTGTTCAGCTGTACAGTAAAAGAAGAATACTGAATTGTTACACAGAGCCTGTTTTCCAATATTCAAATAATAACCGCATTATGCCTGGTGATTCCCCAGAACCTTTAATAGTGTAATTTTAGTGTATGGATTCACAAACTTTTTAAATTTTGTAGGCAACACAGAAAAATCTAATCATAGTCCAGTTTCAAACACTTTAGAAATAGGATTAGTGCTTTATCATCTAAAAGTAAGAGTTACTAAAATCTAAAGCAGAATTTAGATTTCTTCTGGAAACCAAACTATATTTTTATTTTAAATAAGAATCATTAATTGTATTAACATCCAATTAGATTTGGAACATTTTAAAAGAACACTGAAAACTGCAAGAATATTGTTTTATGTTTTCATTGAAAGAAATCTATTAAATTTTAAAGAAAAATTAATTTAGATTTAACATAATTCAATTAAAAAACAGATTCTTACACATTTGTTAAGGAAGAGCTCAATGTAAGAAAACTTTTAGCTTAAGATAAGCCAGTGATAGTGTTCACATTTTTCAAAGGTTCTCTAAATTCATTCCTGACTTTAAAATAATGAGATTTGCTTCTTCCAATGTTGGTAAAACCAAATGAGGGACTGAGCAAACCTTTGGTAAATTAAAACAAAAACCAACTAATTTGGGTTTTAAAAATCCATCTCTTATCCATTTAGTTTTGACTTATTTACTTCATATAAATTATCAGTTAAAATTATCAGTTTCAGTTATTTGACAATGTGCAGCTAGAGAAAAATGGAAATTTTTTAAGAGATATATCTAGATATTAAAAAAAAAAAAAACACCTTAGTTGATACAGAGAAGATTCTGTCAGCTTATGGTAGGTTTTAAAAACTAAAGCTTTTCTCCTTTTCTAGCTTAAAGAAATAAAAAGACAGTTTTTTTTATCTAAATCTTTATTAGAAGAAAAAAAACCAGATTTAAAATGATGAGTAACAACAAATTCATTAAATATTAAACATTTTAGTTATCAAAGATATTTAGACAATATGTTCCTAATATTTCTGCACAGCAGAAGCAGATTGATTATAGAGCTCAGACTATCATGTGCTCATGTGAGTTTGTTTTTGGCATAAAAGAATATCTAAAGTCACATTTAAACCAATGTGATCATGATTCTCAAAGCTTTCACAAATTATCCTATCTGACTGACATTCCCTAGGGGTGAATATTCTCACACTGAACAACAAACTGAATTCATTTTCTTTAAAGTTAGTAGTACTAGCAAAATTACTTAAAATTGAATTAGAAATTATGTTCCTCTTTATATTAGCACAATAGAAGTTAACATTATAAATAAACTGATTTCATATCAAAAGTTAAAAAATGAAATACATACAACACTTCTCGATGATCATAAACAATCATTTAAAACAGAAAGATTCAGTACATGACACCTGTGAGCACCCTTTCCAGGGGTAAATTTTCCCTTTGTAATTTCTCAAAGTGTCCCTTTCCAAACTGTAAAACACTGAGAAATGTAGTCTTATACCTATTTTCAAAGATCTACTATAGAAAAGATTAGATTTTTAAACTTCTTCCATTTAGTAAAAAAAATTAACAAGCATCCTTTCACTTTTTTTTTCTTGCGTGTAGTACACATTCATGAATGTCCACTAGGCGCAAGGGAAATTGTTTATGCTGCAAAATGTACTCTCTACAGTGAGGATATCAAACATACTGAAATGACAAGTGGTTTCCAACCAGTGAGCTAAGAGGAAAACAAATTCTTGAAGACTTGTTTCAATCACTAAACATTGCAGGTTTTTTTGTTTTTTTTGTTTTTTAAACAAGGTTTGTAAACTTGCCCACAAAAGCTGGGTAGTATTAAACAGCCAGTAAGGCACTTTGTCAGAGAGGACTAAGTAGTAAAGGCTGGATGATTGGCAATTTGTTTAATAGGAAACATTCTATACTTAAAGAGAACAAAATCTGGAGCAGGCAGTCCTTTTACCAATTTACTGTCAAACAGGAGTGGGGAAAACTTTAAAATTTTCTATTTCACTTTGTTGACCAATTTTCCCTGCAGAAGTCTTTTAGTTGTAATTTAAAAAATATATTAGGAGCTATCGATTTAAATAACGTTTCATTTTTCAATGTAATATTTAAAAGAATATGACCATATTCACTAGTGTTTTCAAAGCATCCTAGCCACTATATTTGAAAATGAATTCCAAAACAAAAGATCCTTAGTATAAAAATGTACCATGTTATTAACAATTCCCTTGCGACTTCTGATGGCTTCACATATTACAGTATAAGCTTTGGTATTAAACATGCAAATAAAAGCCAACAAGGTGGTGAATACAGTGTTCCGAACACAAAGCACTTTTGAAACGTGTGTTGTGCGGACACAGCAGATGAAGATTAGGTAACACACCGCTGCAGGATGACCACAGTTTGTACTTCTAATGCTTCTTAGTTTGCATACTTGGCTCGTTCAGAATCTTCAGCAGAGACTGACTCATGTAATAGGGCCTTTCAGCAGAGCCATCGTTTCTTTCTACATCTTCCACTAGGAGGAAGAACGGCACAGAGTAAATATCAAAGCAAAACTGTAAGAGAAGTAACGTCGCCATCTGCTGCACACTTGCTTTACAGCAGTTCAAAACTTTTTTTTTTTTTTTCTTTTTTAAAGAGCATAGTTTGGCATTATTGTAAACATACCTATGAGAAAACAAGCAGCCCTTGTCAATACATTAGTAGAGTATTATCTCATTCTGTGTACCGGGTCATATTCTGCCAATAGTGCATGCCTCTCAGATGCATGATTGAGGAAATAACTTTTACCTTCTTTCGGATAGCAAACTTACTAAAAACAAAACAAAACACAACCTCATCGGGTGTTTCCAAATTCACCTTTAAATTCCTGAAAAGTAGTATATACTCAATTCACTTTCTAAATTATTGTATTTGTTCAAAATTGCTTTTGTTTTGCCAATTTAGTTAGCATCGTTTTAAAAAATAAGATTTGTAAAATTTCAAAGTATTTCGAAGCCTTAAACTGCAAGTTTTGAGAAAGACTGTTTTGTAGTTACTTTAATCGCTTTGTAAGATAATAGCGTCTATTTTTTTCCCTCAAAAACAATGCTCATTTTTACTCTCTTCTACACAAAGAAGTAACGAGTGGGAAAAACTTTTTCTGACTAGAACTAAGTCCATAATATAGTTAAAACTTCTATACTTAGAGATTCTTCCTTTAAGTACTAAGGAAGTTATTTAAAAACACTGAACCAAATAGCATTTCTTTTCCTATGATTTTGTACCTGTGGGTTAGATCCTTAAAATCTAGCCAGCTATAGAATATGCCTCCATATAGTTCAGTGAACACTTTTCCTCTAGTGAATTTTTTGGTCTGATCACCGGTATAATGTTAAACACGTAATACATGGGCCCCTTTTAGTCTAAGAATCTAAAATACAGAAGAAGTTATGATTATTAGAAGTCTCCAAAGTAATCTTTGTCTTAATTTTCTGACTCCTGGAACAGCCAAGAATATAAGAATATAGGCAACCAGTTTCTTGCATGTTGATTTATATTTTATTCAAGTGATTTTCCAACTTTTATGTATCAGAATCAACTAGAGAACTTTATAATAATTCACAAGCTGCCCCACACCCAAATACAACATATCAGAATCTCTTAGGGAAGGGGACAGGTGTCTATTAGAAGTTCTCAGAGTGATTCTGATGCCTACAAAAAAAAAATTAGAACTGTGTTGTTTCATCAGTATGTATCATCATCCAACTACTCCTGGAGGGGATGTACTCCCTATCATTTTTTAACACTTAAGAGAGAGGTAACTGGGACACCTGGGGGCTCAGATGGCTAAGCCTTTCACTCTTGATTTTGGCTCAGGTCATGATCTCAGGGTTGTGAGATCCAGCCCTGTATTGGGCTCTGCGTTGGGTGTGGAACCTGTTTAAGATTCTTTTCCTCTCCCCCTTTCCTGCTGCTTGCATGTGCAAATGCACACTTGCTCTCTCTCTCTCAAAAAAAAAAAAAAAAAAAGAAAAGAAAGAAAGAAAAAAAAAGAGAGGTAACTATTTACTAGCTCTTGGTTTTGACCTCTGTATTGTTGGATAATAATAACCATCCAGAAAGATACATTATCACTCTTCTCTGAATTATACTTCAAGGAGAATGAGAGTGAAGAAGGCCCTTTGCCACGAGGTGAAGCCAAGTGACGCTTTTGACTATAACAATCTCAAGAAAATAAGCCAAGAACAAGACGGTGGCCATTATAAAAACCACTATTTTGTAGAATGAAGTCAAACAAGCTCTATAATCTAGAAAAACAGGTATGCTTGTGAAAGACAGAATCACTCTTCTGAAATAAATCCATTCCAATTTTCTGTATGGTGGGAATAGGAAAATAGGAATTTGTCTCTGAGTTAGAGACAAAAGGCATGAGTTATGTAGCCATTTCAGTTTTGTTCAGAATATTTTCACAGTGGCTAGAGGTTCGTATTATTGGAAATCATATCCCAAAACTCAGATTCAACTTTACTATGAATATAATTTCACTAAAACAAAGTGGGCTATGAGGTTCCCCAGTAATTTTTACCTAGCAGTGTTCTCCATGGAACTTGTATAACATTAACATCTCTGTTTGTTATGGTCTCGAATCACATACTGAAACAAAGGATACTTCCTAAGGAAACATTTATACAAGCTTAATCACAGTTGAGAAAGCTGTCCACTAGCTGGAGCAGCTGTGTAGCCATAGCACCATATTTACAAATGTAGTACCATATGCTGGTTAACTATAGCAATCTTTCTTATGGCTAATTGACTATACATTTATAGTACTTTCAAAAATTGCCTGAATATCCTTTACAAATATACATTTATAAAAAGAAAGGCGATCAAAGTGCTGCAATAGGGAACAGCACTCTGAGTTATAAAAGTCTCATTTAAAACACTTTTGGCTATAGGCTTTAAAAATATGTTTGCCGTTTACACCTTGCTCTTCAGCTGGGACCGCAGTCTATAAAGTATCCTAGTTTACAGAGGCTACTGGTACCTCAGGTGGTACCAGGTTCTGGCTTTTTAGGAATAAGCACAGAAATTTCACATTACTCAAAAGCATCATTTTCAAGTTACAAATGATCTAATTTACAAAAGTTCTATTTAAAAATGAATGTCACTGTTTGAGCTTTTCTACTCTTTCTGCTTCTGGGAAACTAGTTGCATCCTGTTCAGAGTTCCGTGCAGGGTAGGGGCTATGAAGTAGGGTTTTTCTGTGGATCCATCATTTCTTTCCAGATCTTCACCTGTATATGCAGCAGCCAAAGCAGGCAAAAGCAGCACGCGGCAGCAGAATTAAATGTATTTTTATAAATTGGAGAGTCAAACAGGGAAAAATCAGAGAAATTAGTGTTAGAAAGTCAAATATAAGACAGTTAGTACCGTTAAATTGCTGATGCTGGACAAAGTAAGAAACTTCAAACTCTGCCAGGAGGCACTGAAACTTCCTAAATCCCACCAATGCCCAAAGAGGTTTATTTTGATAGTTTAAAGGTTAATAAGGTCTGTCATGTCCTTTCAAAACTATGATCTCTAAATCTGTGACTCTTCATTTCAGAAAGGTAAAACACCACATCTTCTGAGATGAAGCCGAATAAAAAGTCTGTGATAAATGTAGAACAATAATTTAATTTGAGTTCAGAGTCCACACCCATAACATTACAGATGAGAAAACGGAGACCCAGGTATGTGAAATGATTCTCCTGAAGTCAAAAGCTCTGGGGCAATCAGAATGAGGTGAGGACACAGCCTCTTGACATGTCATTCGGCTCTTGTCCTACTTAACTATAAGGCATCCTGGCTTAATCTCCTCAGGTTGCATTAGAAAACTAGTGGCAGTGTTTTCTGACTTCATGTAATACGTGCAGTTACCTTCCTGCTTTGCCTCGGCTAATAAGAAAATGGTGGAGTGTTCACTGTGCACACACCTCTCGGGTGATACGGGGAAAGCACCAGAACGATGCTGAGGAGCAAGAAGCTGGCACAGAATTAAGCTTCCTAAAGATAGAATTCACAGCAGATAATATCTTTCAATAAGCATTCAAGTACAACTGAACTCTGTGTTTTCACTAGCGTATTAAAAAAGATTTTGTTATTCATAGCCTTTATTATGACAAAGGTAAGAAATATTATATAAAAACATAGGAATCATAGATTTATGGAATACATCTAAATTATTTTTCATACTTTTTTGGGAATGGTTGGATTATTGATTTAGATTTTTACATTAGCCCTCACAGTGACCTTCCTCAGACAAAAAGCTAAGGAGAGAATATGCTGGACACTGAACATTTTTGTTCTTTCTTCCTTAACCATATTTCTATATCATATATAGTATATCTATACTGTTATTACCCTTGAAGCATTATTAGGAAGCCTGGTATGGATCACATTAATAATCATCTGCAACACTACTTTTTTCTCATACTGGGACCAGAATTCTCATTGCCTTGTAATATTAAAAATATGCCATGTTTCTATAAATGCAGTGTTTGCAAATGGTTTGCATTTTTAAAAACATCAGTTGTCTGGCAGCCAAGAGAATAGGTATAAAAAGATATACATATGTATGTATAAAGGTATAGTTCCACACAATCAGAATTTGGCTTACAGCACCATTTAAGAAGAATGTTTTCTGAAGTAAGATGTTGCGCATAGTAAAAGTTGGGGAGGGAGGAGAAATATAATTTGGTATCCCTTGTTCTTTATTCTCAAAGACAAGAGTCTCCAGAAGGAAACTACTCATGTTCTACACACAATGTATTGAATAAAGCTGGAATTACACCTGGTTTTCAAGAAGTTGGCAATTATTAATATAAGAGGGTAGAAAACATTTCTTACTGCTCAAATTTAAAATCCACTGTCAATTTAAAAATCCATAAGATTTTCCTGAAGCTTCCAAAGACTGGAAGCTAGTAGCTTCCATGCATTTCCTGAGATACACCTTGAGAAACATTTTCAGTTATAAGAATGAGGAAGATCCTAAAGGGGCCTCCCACTATTGCTATGATTAGCGTCTGAGATGAAAAAAGAGATCTTTGAATATTTGAGACCTCTGTTTCAGGCACTATCATATTTCTATGCACCTTCCTCCATCTCCAACATGAGCTGAAGTTTGTTCATGTGGCATTTTGTGGATGGCTTTTCCTAATAAACCACTGACAGTGGCATTAGAAGGTAATTAAACATTTCTGTTCCATTTATAGCCAGAGAGAGAGCTAACTCATACGCACAGTTCTCCTGATTTCTGAATTGTCCAGTTATTGAAAATAATTTTTAAATGTTAAGAAAAAAAAAGTCAAACCACTTTCTAGTTTGTTTCCTTGAATATGTCTCCTGACCCCAGTGTAAAGTTGGTGCTGTGAGTTATGCCAAAAAATAAACTGTTAATTTTATACAAGTGGATCACTCAGTAATGCCCTGTCATAGAATGTTTTCTCTGCTTCTCTTAAGAGCAATGTACCAGAGAAATAATCTCTTGGAGGGTACAGCTGGAAGGCTAACAATTTGTTCTTTCATCTGCTGAGCCTACTTTCTCTAGACTGAAGGTAAGGGCAGGTCAAGCTCCTAGGGCACTAGCTTCTCCAAGGCTTTTAAGATGAGCTACTAATAGAAAACCTATCCATTAGGAGTTACACATGCCACATAGAGGCACAGCAAATAAGTCAGTGATGGAAGCTCTTAAGAAGTATTTTAACTCTACGCATCACAATTGATGGAGCTGTTTCCTAGACATTCTCCTCAATGAATCTAGTGTGAATTGGCCCTATGTGTCTGAAACCATTGCCAGCTTGGCTTTATCAGAACTATAAAGGCTCTCCTCAAAGAGTTCCTGAAGTCCAGTCTCAAAGCCCAGTTTCGTCCTCAGTTCTGTTAATGATTAGATTCTGTGTGCTTTATTATTAAAATTTGAAAATACTAAGAAATGAAAAAATAGTTTCATGCTAACACCATGCCAGGGAGCCTGACGGTCATTTCAGTAGCTGACTCTCCTGTGTTTTGCAAACTCCATTCTCTCAGCTGTTAAGGTTTAAAGAGCATCTACTAAACATGAGTCTCTTTCCTAATAAACACTATTTGGCAGTTGCAGCCAGGCCATAGCAAATCCACAAGCCAGCTAAGGACATGGGTCTTAACCTTCTTATCTTTTAGTTACTCTCCAAACGGGGAAAACACATATACTGAAAACTTACAGAAGCAGATGAAAATTGTATCAATGCACATTGCATAGACGCTGAAGAACCCATGTGCAACTAGGTAAGATCCAATAATGACTGTCTGTAAATGAGTAAAGAACAAAAGAAAATGTCATTAACTTGTCCAGAAGAACAATAATGCAGCTTTAAATGAAAGTCATGATGAGAAACGTACCCTTAGAAAAGATTTCAATATAGAGACCAAAAAAATCCAGTGATAACACTTTTGGGTGCTTTGTACTGGGATTTAAATGTATTATATTACCTGCCAATTTTCTTACCACTATCCCCAATGCATACCAAAAATATCCCAGATTTAGGATTCTATACACTGAGGCAGGAAAGCACGGGAGTTAACATCACACACTGCCTAGGCTTGAGTCACATGTTAGGCACTCACTCAACACGTTACTTAATCTCACTGTGCCTCCTGCCTCCTATAAAAAATTACTGGTGGGCAAGAGGAGAATGTGAATAATAATAGTATTTATCACATATGGATTGAATGAGTTAATTAAATCCTATAGATACTGCAGGGCTCCTACCAGGTCCTCTCCAGCTGCTACATCTATCCTCCCCTTGTTGGGAATGTAGGCTGCTGGTGACTGAGCGGCTTCCCTCACTAGGAATCGCCCTTGTCGCAGGGAACCACCTCCCCCAAGGATGCACTCCCATCCAGGGGGCAACCCCTGGCCAACGGCTGCCTGATGCAGCATACAGAGGCCTAATTCTGCCTTCAGAACTTCCTGTCAATATGTCTGAGGCCTCCACTATAACTGCAGCTTTTTCCTTTGCCCATGCCTGCCCTCCTCACTTCCTTGTTACAAGGGTATCTCAGGAGAACTATTCTAATAAACCTTCTGCATGCAATCCTGTCTCAGAGGTTGTTTCTAAGGAATCCAATCTAAAGCAGAATAAGGCTTGGCACAAAGTAGGACCAATGATGTTAGCTATTATTATTTTCTTATTCCTTTTATTTTATTCTCTGATAAATCAGTCAATATTACCCAGTTGCTATGAATGAATTGTGTCCTTTCAAAATGCATTTGTTGAAACCTAATCCCCAATGTGATGAATCTGGAGGTGAGGTTCAGGGGAGGTAATTAGGTCATGAGGGTGGAGCCCTCATGAATGGGATTAGTGCCCTTAAAGGAGGAGACAGGAGAGATGATGAGCTCTCTCCACCAAGTTAGGATACAGTGAGAAGGGGTCCCTTTGAAAACCAGGAAGAGAGCTCTCACCAGGAACTGAATCTGTGGGCACCTTGCTCTTGGACTTCTCAGCCTTCAGAACTGTGAGGAATAAATTCTTGTTTAAGCCACCCAATCTATGATATTTTTGTTATAGTAGGCTGAACTGACCAAGACACCAACTCTTACCAGCAAAGGTATCCAGTAGTAATTTAAAGATGTTGGTCCTTCTATCATTGTTGGCAATCTGTGTGTGAAGAGTAGGAAGGCCAGCACACCTACGTTGGAAAGACAGAACATGTGTATTATGTATTTACAAAGGAATATAGTTTTTTTGTAGCAAAGAAGTTTTTCCAAGTACCTTCTAAACTTATTATGTTTATTATTATTACTTACCTATACATCCAGCAACTAGAATTTTCCCCAGGATTAGTACAAAGTCTGTAACTTTATCCATAACTGCAACTCTGAGAATCAGAAAAAAGTAAGTATAATTTTGTGTTTAAATTACATTTGTCACTTGAAATTTATAAAAGTAAATAATTCATGAGCTCATTATGATGTGTCTTCCCTGGAAATTTTATTTGGCCTTTGTTAAATGCAGGAAATGAAGGTAGACCCCAGGAATGAAGTTCTGATTTATTTCTGATGAAGTGAACAGAAGATGGCATTGTGGGGCTATCAGGCTCTATTAGTTATGTCAGCCTCTGTTTCAAAGTTTAAGACACCCTGAATTTTGAGGAGGTTTCATTTCTTCCCTGCTTTTGCTCACTCAGACTCTGTCAATTTGTGGAGGGGGGAAATGGTAAGAGACATGCTGTTTGTGTGGAGAATTTCTTGAGCAGAAGGGATAATTAAAATCAATAAAATGCCAGTGAGTGTGAAGATGTAGACAGATGATGGAAGCAACATTCTAAGATATAAAAAGACATGGTGTGAGAGAGAAGATTTAAATCTATCCAATTGAAAGATAATATTCATGTCTGATAAGGCTACCATCAATTTAAATCACAACATGTGAAGTATGTGGTGCTCAAGGTTCACCAAATTGTCTTTTGCAAATTCAACCTGATTACTTACTTTAAAACATTTCTCATCAGCAGATTGAAAGCATCTCTTGCTGACCTGCAGAAGTTTTTGCCATATATTGCAATCTGAGGGAAAGAGTTGTTAATATTCTGGAGTCAGTAACATACCCTAACAAGACCAATAGACAATCCAATGACAGGAAAATGAATTAATTCTCTTATCACCCAAACAGCTATTGTCATTCCTCTTTCCATCATTTGGGTATGTGGGAGACCCGGGAACTGTATATTCTCAACTCTGCACAGCTGTCAGGGGCGTTGACAATAAGGTGTGCTTCAGATGCTATATGCCTGTAAACTCCGTGGGAATTCACACAGAGGGAGATCTTTTTCTCAAATCCCAGGATATGGCTTCTGTCTTTGAAGTGTTTTGGTTAGGGTCTGTTGTGAATGGGATAAATGTTGCAGCATTCACATTAAAAATCATTCTCAGGAAACCAGCACCTTTCAATACATTGATTTGCTGATTAAAAGGCTCAGTATGGTATTCTCATTGGAGGTAAATTAATGACTATTTAAATCTTCATGACTATTTGAATCACCCCTGCAGACTCTGTGTCATGGTGAAAACAAGCAAGTATCTTAAGGCTGTAGTTACTAAATTTTAGAAGAGTTATGTTTTTAGAACCCCTACTTTAAAAAAATCTCCATATTCCCCATAGGAAATAAGTAACACATTCAGTTAGGCCTTGTCAATTCCCACACATTTCAACATAAGATTTATAAAAAGAAACAGACCATTCCCTAGAAATATGTAAATCCCAGAAAGATATTTTTCTCACAGAGTGAAATGTAGACTAACCTCTCCTTCTACCAAACTATATCAAAGACACACAAAATCTTTTCAATCTAGCATATTTAAAAATTTCTAAGGTAAATAATATTTTCCCTCTTTAAAAAGATATTAACAGTAATAATGAAGTACAGTTAAGATATTATCTCAACCAGGAAAGCATAGCCCTGAATCATGCATGGGATTCACAAATCCTTATATCAACATGGTGATAAATTCAAATGCATGATGTAAAAATTGTTAGAGATGGAAATGGACACATGGGGTTTGGGTTTGCAAAGAAGAAATTTAGTAAATAAAAAATAATCTACTTACCATAACATAGGCATTTCTGTTAAAAAACTTTACCATTTTTTCCACACACCAGAAACAGCATTTCAGGCAGCATTGTAGAAATTTAGAAATGTTGTTCTGGGCCTCTATGAAAATGAAATATTCAAATCTATTAGTGATTTGTAACTAAACTCTATGATAAAAAAAATAGATCTTTTTTTTTAATTTTGGTAAAATATACAGTTACCGTTTTAACCATTTTAAGTGTACAATTCAATTATGTACAATACTGTACAATTCAATTCATTAAGTGCATTCACAGTGTTGTGCAACCATCATCACTATCCATTTCTAGAACTTTTCATCATCTCAAATAGAAACTCTGTACCTATTAAACAATAACTTCTCATTCTCCTCTTCCCCAAGCCCACGGTAACTTTTATTGTAGTTTGTATGAATATGCCTCTTCTGGACACCTCCTTTAAGTGAAATGATACAATATTAATCCTTTTGTGTCTTGTGTATTTCACTTAACAAAGTTTTCAAGTTTCATCATCTCATTCCTTTTTAGAACTGAAAAACATTCCATCATGCATATATAAATATATATATATATCACATTTTGATGATCCTTTTATCTGTTCATGGAAATTGGGGTTATTCAACCTTTTAGCTACAATGAATAATGCTAATGTGAATACTTGAAAGTATCTGAGTCCCTGTTTTCAATTCTTTTGAGTATATATCTATAGAAGTGAAATTGCTGGATCATATGGCAATCCTATTTTTAATTTTCTGAAGAATCACCATAATGTTCTCCATAATGGCTATACCACTTTACATTCCCACCAACAATACACAGAGGTTCCCAGTTTATCCTCATCCTACAGATACTTGTTATTTTTCATTTTTTAAAGTAGTAGCCATTATAATGGATGTGAAATGGTAACCTTATTACAATTTTGATTTGAATTTCCTTAATGAATACTACTGAGTATCTTTCCATGTGCTTATTCACCATTTGTGTATCTTCTTTGGAGCAATGTATATGCCAGTCCTTTGTAGAAGGGACCAAGGTGGTGACATAGGAGGCCCCTGAACTTCCCCCCTTCCACAGATGCACCTAAAGTACTGCTACAAATGGAACAATTTCCTCTGTGAAAAAAACAGAAACTAGCTGAGTGACTCCTACCACATCAGGCAACTAAAAAAATAACCACAGTGAAATGGGTAGGAAAGGATGAGACAAACATATTGTAAACCTCATTTCTGGCACAGAACCATACTATAAGGAAGATAGCCTCAACTCTCAGCCTCTTTCTGAGAAGTAAAGCATTTGTACAGTACATATAGGATTCCAGCTTTTAAGGCTCCCACCCAAGGGACAGGACCCCAAAATCTGTACCTCTGAAAGCCGGTGGAGTTTATAACCACAAGTCCTACAGCACTACAGAAAACAAAGCTAGTTCTTTACATGCTAGCACTCACTGTGGCTGTCCTCCCCAGGGCTTAGCACAGAGAAAACAGGGGAAAAATGTCCATTTTCCAGTCTTTTCCTGGAAGGGTCTGGACTACATAACAACCCACTGCCTAAGGGTCTGGCTTATAATTTGTAGGTGCTAGCTGCAATCCTTCATGGAATTGTCCAGGGGAGCTAGTGGGCACTTCTACTACTTTCTCCCTCTAGCTAACTCCAATTATATAATTAGGCCACAAACATCTGTTTGGAAGATTTTAAACATACCTACTGCCCTAGTTTTTGCAGCTGTTGCCCAAGGGATGATCCACACCTTCCCCAGCTCTGACAGCTAATGGGTTGTACTGAAAAGTCCCATGGGACTATAATGAACAAATAAGCAGTTTATAAATGGTTCAGGGGCACCCTCCTACAATCCCAGTATAGATGTACACCCTGGCTCAGTTCAGAAGGAATAGGCAAGAATACCCACTTTCCAGTTTCTCTGTGAAGAGGCTTAACTACATATTTTCCCACCTGCTGGCTGAGGGTCTGGCTTCTAATCAGCTTGCATATAGGTTCTGACTGTGATCCTTCTCTTTGGAACACTGGTAGGTCTTGACACATTGTGGACCATTAAGAATAACTGGTGGCTAGGACAATCACAAATACTTGAGAGACCAGAAGCTTGAGCTGGGCTGATTGATGAAATTCATCTCCTGTATGAGATCAGTCTGTCAACACCGGGAGAAGTGACTTGTTTTATCTAATACAACGAATCCACCATAGAGAGTCAAGAAAAAATGGAGAAAGAGGGGAATATGTTCCAAACAAAAAACCAAGATAAATCTCCAGAAACTGATATTTCAGAAGTAAGTGGTCTACCGGATAGAGTTTGAAATAATGGCCATAAAGATGTTCATCAAGGTCAGGGGAACAATGCATGAACATTGAGAATTTTAACAAAGGGACAGAAAATATAAAAAAGCATTAAACAGAATTCATAGAACCAAAGAATATGGTAACAGACTTAGAGAATTCAATAGAGAGTTTTAATAGCAGACCAGATCAAGCAGAGGAAGGGATCAACAAACTCAAAGACAGAGCAGTGGAATTCATCCAATTAGAGAAGCAAAAGGGAAAAAGAATGGAAAGAGTGATGGATTTACTGGACACCATCAAGCAGACCAAAATGGAGATCCCAGAAGGAGAAGAGAGAAAGAGAGAAAAGGACAGAAAGCTTACTCGAAGAAATAATGGCTAAAGACTTTCCTAATCTAGAGAAACAAATGGACATTCAGATCCAGAAAGTCTAAAGAATCCCAAAAAAGATGAATCTGAAGAGAACCACGCTGAAACACATACAATTAAATTTTCAAAAGTTGAAAAGCAGTTAAAGGTAGCAGGAGAAAAGTGACTTTTAACTTTTTCAGGGTAAAAAAAAAGTCACAGAAAAGTGACTTTTTCAGCAGAAATTTTATAGGCCAGAATAGAGTGTAATGATATATTCAAAGTGATGAAAGAAAAAAATTGCCAAGCAAGAAACTCTATGGGGCAAAGTTGTCCTTAAAAATTGAAGGATAAAGTTTTCCAGACAAATAAAAGCTGAAGAATTCATCCTCACTAGACAGACTTACAAGAAATGTTAAAGAGAGTTTTTTAAGCTGAAACAAAAGGATGCTAATTGGTAACATGAAAATACGTGGAAGTATAAAATTCACTGGTAAAAGGTAAATATATAGTTAAATTCAGAATACTCTAAAAATAATGGTAGCAGGTAAATCACAATTCTAGTATAAAGATTAAAATATAAAGTGTTAAAGATAACTATAATGACAATAAGTTGTTAATGGATACACAATGTAAAAAGATGTAAATTGTGTCATCAAAAATGTAGCATAAATGTGGGGAAGTGTAAAAATGTAGAGCTTTTGTACACATTTGAAATTAAGTTACCAGCTTAAAATAGATTGATATAACTGTAAGATATTTTGTGTAAGATATAAAACAGCCAGAAAACAATTAACAAAATGGCAATACTAAGTCCATAAGTGTAATATAAATGAACTAAATTCTCCAATCAAAAGACACAGAGTGGCTGAGTGTATTAGAAAAGAAGCAGCAGCAGCAGCTCTCAACTATAAGCTATCTATAAGTCTCACTTTACCTGTAAAAACACATATAGAATGAAAGTGAAGGTTTGGAAAAAGATTTTTCATGCAAATGGAAACCAAAGTGGGAATAGTTATACTTATATCAGACAAGATAGACTTTAAGCCAAAAACTGTAACATTAAGGTCATTATACTGTGATAAAGGGGTCTATTCATCAAAAGAATATAAAAATTGTAAATATTTATGTACCCAACATTGGAACACCTAAATATACAAAGCAAATATAAACAGATATGAAGGGAGAAACATACAGCAATATAATAGTAGAGGATTTCAATACCCCACTTTCAACAATAGATCATCCAGATAGAAGATCAAAACGAAGTACTGGACTTAAACTATACAGTGACCAGACAGATTGGACATTTACAATACAGTCCTTCCAAACATAGCAGAATACACATTCTTCTCAAGCGCATATGGAACACTGTCCAGGATAGATCATATGCTAGATCACAAAACAGTTCTTAATAAATGTAAGAAGACTGAAATCATATCAAGCATCTTTTACAACCACAATGGTATGAAACTAGACATCAATTACAGGAAGAAAATTGGAAAATTCACTAGTGTGTGGAAATTATACATCATGCTATTGAACAACCAATGAGCCAAAGAGGAAATCAAAAAGGAAATCAAAGAGTATCTTGAGACAAAACTCAACACAACATGCCAACATATGGAATGCAGCAAAGTAGTTCTAAGAAGGAAGTTCATATCAATGAAGATCTATATTAAGAAAAACAAAAGATATCAATCTGACTTTACACCTTAAGGAAGTAGAAAAAGAAGAACAAACTAAGCACAAAATTAGTGGAAGGAAAGATATGGCAAAACTCAGAGTGGAAGTGAAAGAAACAGAGATTAAGAAGACCACAGGAAACATCAGTGGAACTAACAGTTTTTTTTTTTTTTGAAAAGATAAACAAAATTAATAAACCTTTAGCTAGACTAAGGAGCAAAGAAATAAATACAGAAATGAAAGAGAAGATATTACAATCAATACCTCAGAAATACAAAGGATCATAAGAAACTACTATGAACAACTGTACACAAATTAGATAACCTAGAATAAATGGATAAATTCCTACAGACATACAACCTACCAAGACTGAATTATGCTGAAATAGAAAATCTGTAAAGATCAATTACTAGTAAGGATTTTGAATCAATAATCAAAAACTTCCCAACAAACAAAAGGCTACAACCAGATGGCTTTACTGGTAAATCCTATCAAACATTTAAAGAATTAATACCAATCCTTCTCAAACTCTTCTAAAAAACAGAGGAGGAGAAACATTTCCAAATTCATTTTACAAGGCGAGCATCACCCTGATAACCAAAGCAAGAAAAGGACACTACACAAAGAGAAAATTATAGGCCAATATCCCTAATGAACATAAATGCAAAAATCCTCAACAAAGTATTAGCAAACTGAATTCAGCAGTACAGTAAAAGGATCATACACCAAGATCAAGTGGATTTATCCAAGAGATGCAAGGATGGTTCAATATACGCAAATTAGTAAATAGGATGTACCACATTAACAAAATGAAGGATCAAAATCATGGTCATCTTGGTAGATGCAGAAAATTTACTTGACAAAATTCAACCTCCTTTCATGATAAAAAAATCTCTCAATAAATTGATTATAGAATGCCTTAACATAATAAAAGCCACATATGACAAGGCCACAACTAACATGATACTCACTGGTAAAAAGCTGAAAGCTTTTCCTCTAAAATCAGGAATAAGACAAGGATGTCAACTCCTGCCATTTTTATTCAACATAGTACTAGAAGTCCTAGTCGGAGCAATTAGGCAAGAAAAACAAAATAAAAGGGATTAAAACTGGAAAAGAAGAAGTAAAATTGTCTTTGCAGATCACGATATTATTTATAGAAAACCCTACAGTGCACCAAAAACAAAACAAACAAACAAAAAACTCCA
Source organism: Ursus arctos (assembly GCF_023065955.2). Taxonomy (NCBI): domain Eukaryota; kingdom Metazoa; phylum Chordata; class Mammalia; order Carnivora; family Ursidae; genus Ursus; species Ursus arctos. The sequence continues at coordinate 44,294,288 of NW_026622786.1, read as the reverse complement.
ACCTATTAGAACTAATAAATGAATTCAGTGAAGTTGCAGGAAAGAAAATCAATGTACAAACTCAGCTGCATTTCTGTATATTAACTAACTAATGAAAAGAGAAATTAAGAAAACAATCCCATTTACAATTGCATCAAAAACAAGAAAATACCTAGAAAGAAAATTAACTAAGGTGGGGAATTACTTGTGCATTGAAAACTGTAAGCCATTGATAAAATAAAGACAAGTAAATGAAAAATATCCTATGATCATGGTTTGGAAAAATTAATATTGTTAAATGTCCATAATACCCAAAGCAATTTACAAAATCAATGTAATTCCTATCAAAATTCCAATGGTATTTTTCACAGAAATAGAAAAAACAGCCCTAAAATTTGTTTGGAACCACAAAAGACTCTGAATAGCCAAAGCAATTGTGAAAAGAATAAAGCTGAAGGCATTACATTTCCTGATTTCAAACTATTACAAAGCATGGTAATCAAAATACTATAGCATTGGGAAAGAAAAGACACATAGATGAATGGAACAGAATAGAGAACCCAGAAATACACCCATGTATATATGGTCAATTAATTTTCAAAAAAGAAGTCAAGAATATACAATGGAGAAAGGTTAGTCTCTTGAATTCAATGGTTCTGGGGAAACAATGCCCGCATGCAAATGCATAAAATTGGACTCTTACATCACACAAAACAATTCAAAATGGATTAAATATTTGAATGGAGACCTGAAACCATAAAACTCCTAGAAGAAAACACAGGGGCAAGCTCTTTGACATTCTTCTTGGCAATGATTATTTGGAACTGATGCCAAAAGCAAGGGCAATAAAAGCAAAAATAAACAAGTGAGACTGCATCAAATTAAAAAGCTTCTGCACAGCAAAGGAAACCATCAACAAAATGAAAAGGCAACCTATGGAATGGGAGAAGATATTTGCAAGCAATGTATGTGATGATGAGTTAATATCCAAAATGTACAAGGAACTCATAGAATTCAATAGGAACAACACCAATAACCCAATTAAAAAAAATGGGTAAAGGACCTGAAAAGACATTTTTCCAAAGAAGACATACAGATGGCCAATAAGTACACGAAATTGTGCTCAACATTACTACTCATCAGAGAAATGCAAATCAAAACCACAATGAGGTAGAGGATAGGATGTCTATTATCCAAAGACAAAAGATAAGGATGTGCAGGTGAAGATGTGGAGAAAAGGGAACTCTTGTATACTGTTGGTGAGAATGTAAATTGGTGCGTTCACTATGGAAAACAGTATGGAAATTCCTCAAAAATTTAAAAATAGAACTACCATATGATCCAGAAATTCCACTTTTGCATATATTTCCAAAGAAAATGAAATCACTATCTCAAACAGATATCTGTACTCCTATGTTCACTGCAGCATCATTTACGATATCAAATGTATGAAAACGTGTCATTCAATGGAACAATGGGTAAAGAAAATGTGGTATAGATACACAATGGAACATTATTCAACTTTTAAAAAGAAGGAAATACTGCTTTTGCAACAACACAGATGAACTTGAAGAGCATGATACTAAGCAAAATAAGCCAGATAGAGAAAGACAAATACACATGATATCACTTACATGCAGCATTTTAAAAAATATTGAACTCATAGAAAGAGCAGAATGGTGGTCACTACAGTCTGGGGGAGGGTAGGGGAAATAGGAGAGGCTTGTAAAATGGTATCCATTTTAAGTATAAGATGAGTAAGGTCTTTTGATCCAATGTGTAACGGTGATTATAGTGATAATACTACATTGTATAATTTAAATTTGCTTATAGAGAACTTAAGCTATTCTCATAGAAGGAAGGAAGGGAGGGAAAGAAAGAAAAGAGGAAAAGAGAAATATATGAGGTAATGAACATGTTTATTACCTTGAATGGGGGACTCCTTTCACAATGTATGTGTATATCAAAAAACATGTTGTACACTTGAAATATATTACAGTTTTGTCAATTATACCTCAATAAAGCTGAAAAATTTTTCCATAATTTAAAAAATCCTTTGTTCATGTTGAATCATATTGTTTATTGTTGAGTTGTGGAGGCTCTTTTTTAAATTTAAATTCAATTATCCAACATATAGTACTTCATTGGTTTGGTTTTTTTTTTTTTACCATAAAATGTTGTGCTATTTTTTTATTATAATATTTTTTATTATGTTGCAGTGCTCAGTGATTCATTAGTTGTGTATAATACCTAGTGTTCACAACATGTGCCCTCCTTAATACCCATCACCCGGTTACCCCATTCCCCCCACCTTCTGTAACCCTCAGCTTGTTTCCTGGAGTCCAGAGTGTCTCATGTTTTGTCTCCCTCTCTGATTTCTTCCCATTCAGTTTTCCTTCCCTTCCCCTGTGATTTTCTCTGGTATTTCTTATATTCCACCTATGAGTGAAACCATACGATAATTGTCTTTCTCTGACTGACTCACCTGACTCAGCATAATACCCTGGAGTTCTGTTCATGTCGATGTAAATGGTAGGTATTCATCCTGATGGCTGAGTAATATTCCATTGTATATATGAACCACATCATCTTTATCAATTCATCTATTGAAGGGCATCTGGGCTCCACCCACAGTTTGGCTATTGTGGACATTGCTTCTATGAACATTGGGGTGCAGGTACCCCTTCTTTTCACTACATCTGTATCTTTAGAGTAAATACCCAGTAGAGCAGCTGCCAGGTTGTAGAGTAGCTCTATTTTTAACTTCTTGAGGAACCTTCATACTGTTTTCCAGAGTGGCTGCACCAGCTTGCATTCCCAACAGTGTAAGAGGGTTACCCTTTCTCTGCATCCTCAGCAACATTTGTTGTTTCCTGTCTTGTTAATTTTAGCCATCCTAACTGGTATAAGGTGGTATCTCATTATGGTTTTGATTTGTACTTCCCTGATGACAAGTGATGTGGAGCATTTTCTCATTTATCTGCCAGCCATCCATTGGAGAAGTGTCTGTTCAAGTCTTCTGCCCATTTCTTGACTAAATTATTTGCTTTTTGGGTGTTGAGTTTGATAAATTCTTTATAGATCTTGGATACCAGTCCTTTATCTAATATGTCATTTGCAAATATCTTCTCCCATTCTGTAGGTTGCCTTTTAGCATTGTTAACTGTTTCCTTTGCTATGCAGAAGCTTTTTATCTTGATGAAGTCCCAAAAGTTCATTTTTGCCTTTGTTTCCCTTGCCTTTGGAGAGGTGTTTTGCAAGAAGTTGCTGCAGCCAAGGTTGAAGAACTTACTGCCTATGTTCTCCTCTAGGATTTTGATGGATTCCTATCTCAAATTTAGGTCTTTCATCCATTTTGAGTTTACCTTGTGTATGGTGTAAGAGAATAGTCGTTTCATTCTTTTGCATGTGGCTGTCCAATTTTCCCAACACCATTTATTGAAGAGACTGTCTTTTTCACATTGGATATTCTTTCCCAATTTGCCAAAGATTAGTTGACCATAGAGTTGAGGGTCCGTTTCTGGGCTCTCTACTCTGTTCCAATAATCTATGTGTCTGTTTTTGTGCCAGTACCATGCTGTCTTGATCACAGCTTTGTAATATAGCTTGATGTCCAGGATTGTGATGCCACTAGCTTTGGTTTTCTTTTCCAAGATTGCTTTGGCTATTTGGGGTCTTTGTGGTTCCATACAAATTTTAGGATTGGTTGTTCCAGCTCTTTGAAAAATGTTGATGGTATTTTGATAGGGATTGCACTGAATCTGTAGATTGCTCTGGGCAGCATAGACATTTTAATAATGTTTATTCTTCCAATCCATGAGCATAGAATGTTTTTCCATTTCTTTGTGTCTTCCTCAATTTCTTTCATAAGTGTTCTGGAGTTTTTAGAGTACAGATCCTTTACCTCTTTGGTTAGGTTTATCTCTTTATCTCTCCTTCCATTCTGAATGACAGCCTTGCTGGAAAAAGAATTCTTGGTTGCATGTTCTTCTCATTTAGTACCCTGAATATATAGTGCCAGCCCTTTCTGGCCTGCCAGGTTTCTGTGGATAGGCCTGATGTTAATCTGATGTTCCTTTCTCTGTAGATAAGGAACCCCCTTGTCTCAAGCTGGTCTCAGGATTCTCTCTTTTTCTCTAAAATCTGCAAGCTTCACTATTATATGTCAGGGTGTTTATCTATTTTTATTGATTTTGGGAGGGGTCCTCTCTGCCTCTTGGACATGAACACTTGTTTCTTTCCTCAGATCAGGGAGGTCTCAGCTATGATTTGCTCAAATATATTTCTGGCTCGCTCTCTCTCTCTTCCCCCTCAGGCACACCAATAATTCTGACATTTGTTCATTTCAAAGCATCATTAATTCTTGAGGTGTTTCTTCATGGGCTCTGAGTTGTCTTTCTCAGACTACTCTTTCTCTGTTCCTTTCTATAAGCCTGCCTTCTAGATCACTTACTCTCTCTTCTGCCTCATTCACCCTAGCTGTTAGAGCATCCAACTTAGACTGCATCTCAGTTATAGCATTTTTAAGTTTGGCCTGATTAGATCTCACTTCTACACTTAGAGATTCTCTACTGTCTTTTATGCTTTTTTTCTAGCCTGATTATTAACTTTATAATTGCTGTGTGTTAGAAGACACTACCTCCCAAAACTGCAAAGAAAGGAAAACTTATCTATATACAAAAATAAAATTGAATAGTGAAAAAAAGGACTAAAATGAAGCATATATCTATTAAATGTATATGTAAAAACTAAGTTAAAAAGCAATTTAAAAACATAAGTTGGTTAAATAAACTAGTTGAAATGGGGAAAAGGTAAAAAAAAACAAAAAAAAAGAAGAAGAAGAAGAAATGGAAAATTTTAGACTGAAAGATAACCAAATCGTGAGAATAAACCTCAAGCTCAATATACTATTTTCCCCTGGTGCTGGAATTTTAGTCCTGTGGGATCGGTGAACCTAGTTTGCACCTGTTCTTCCAGATTATTTTCTAGGGGAGGGGCCTGCTGTGCTGCTTCTCAGGTCTTTGCCTGGTTGGAGTTGCACCTCCCCTTGCCAGAGGGCTGGGCTCAGTTGAAGCTGGTCCTCTGTGTGGCTTTTGTTCCCTGGAGGCTTTCTGCACCTCTTTAGAGGATCAAAATAAAAATGGCCGTACCAATCCCCAGCCCCAGAGCTGAAAGATCGCAGTCCCCCCTCTTCAATAAACCCTCTGGGTCAAATAGTCTTCACTTTTGTTTGTGCCAGTCTCCACAGTCTCCTCCAGTGCGGGGGCCCACTGTAATCCTTCAGTGGGTGGCCAAGGGACCTGTGTCGCTGCCTCTGTGTGCCCAGGGACTGAGAGTGGTTGTGGGCTCGTGCGCATACCATGCTCCACTGCTCTCGGGACTGCTGGGTGTTACCTTAGTGTCCTTTCCAGGGCCACTGCCCTGAGAGCTGTTGCTCAGTCGTGGGCGCACCCTTTCGCCTTTCCTGGGGTATGGCAAATGGCCGTGTGTTCCAATCCTTTTCAGGGTGCTCAGGCAGAGCGGTCACCCGACCAGCTCAGCTCATGGTTTATGGCAACATGGGCTGAGAGTCCCTTCTGGGCTCACCGACCATAATAAATTTCCCCGCTCCACTGCTTGGGCACCCCCATTCTTTCTGTGTCTCCTGGGATCCTGAGACCACAATGACCCACCCAGAATTCTGCTCTTTCCATCCCCTGTACCCCTTTAAGAAGGGGATGTCTCTCACTGGGGCAGATTTCTAAGGGTTCCAATCTTGCGCTCCAGTGTTATATCTCATTTTCCAGTAGCTAGCTTATGGAAGCTCCCTCCCCCTCCGTTTATCTTCCGACATCTCCCCACAGATTCACGTCTCTGCACCTCCTACCTTGCAAAAAAAAAAAAAACCCAGTTCCTTTTCTACTTGTAGAGTTCCAGATATATTTTCTTACATCTCAGGCTGAATTCATGGGTGTTCAGAATGGTTTGATAGACATTCAGCTAAATTCAAGGGACCAGATGAAATAAGGTCCCCTATTTTTCTACCATCTTGCCACCGTGGAAGCTCTTTATATATTCTGAATATTAGTTGCTTATCTGGTAGATGACTTGCAAATATTTTTTCCTATTCTATGGGTTGTCTTTTCAGTCTCTTAGTAGTGTCCTTTGATGCACAAACTTTGTGTGTGTGTGTGTGTGTGTATGAAGTCTATTTAATCTTTTTTCTTTTGTTATCCGTGCTAAGAAATCTTCATCAAATACAACATCCATGAAGATTTCCTCTTTTGCTTTCTTCTAAGAGTTTTACTTTTATTTTAGCTTTTAAGTATTTGATCCATTTTGAATTAATTTTTCTTTATTGTGTAAGGGTCCAATTTCATTCTTTTGCAGGTAGATATTCATTTTTCTAGTAATGTTAGTTGAAAAAACTGTCCTTTCCCCATTGAATGGCCTTATATGTGAGGGTTAATTTTGGGGCGTCTATTCTAGTCCAGGTCTACGTGTCTGTCCTTACGCTAGCACCACACTGTTTTGATTACTGTAGCTTTATATTAAGTTTTAAAATCAGGTAACTGGGAATGTTCAACTTAGTTGTTCTGTTTGAAGACTGTTTTGGCAATTAATAATAAAATGCATTCAAAATAGAGTTTGTCAACTATATGTGTTATGTGTAAAGATTTATGCTGATGACACCCATTTATATTTTAAGCCTGTCTCATCCTGAGCTTCAGACTTAAACTGCCAGACGTCTCCACCATGCTTCTCAATATTAATACGCCAAAAACATGGTTTTTCATCTCTTCTTTGAAATTTGCTTCCGCCGGTTTCTACATCTTAGTAAATGGAATCACACACTTTTTCTTTTTTTCACCACTGCTTCTCTTTCCATCCTCTCCTGTCCCATATCCTATCTCTCAGCAAGTCCTGTTGGCTTTTCCTTCCAAACATATTCCCAATCTGACCACCTCCATCCTTATTATCCTAGTCCAACTTGTAGTCATCACATTTCCCTTAACTCCTTGCCCCAATCCATTCTCTTTACGGAAGTGAGGAAGTCTGAGAAAAGATGAATTCTGGAGTCTTACCTTTAAGACGGCGGTCCAAGTATTCTAGGACGAATTTAAACATTTGAACTAATGCAAGAATTAAAGATCCAAATGCTAGGGATCCTGTGTGATATCTGGGCAAAGATAAAATGAGAATCAACATTAAAATATCGTTGCTACTAACTAAAAGGATGCTAAACAATTTTAATAGGTAGAAAGGATCTGCAGAAAGACGGGAAAGAGTTTATTACACTTTCTTATTCAGGTTGAGAAAGGTCTTCTTAGAGGATTTTAAATGATACACATCTATATTGCCCTTCATCTACAAAAATGATACCAGTAGCTTGTCATCATAAAATAAAATGTTTGGGCTAAGCAATGGGAGACAGAGCCAAGTTAAGTCTTAATTTTTATTTTGGTGCCCTCCCCTACTACTTATCTTCAGCAACCTATGGCTTTTAGAAGGATGTTGGCCTCGATAGGGATTGTAAACCTGTGGCTATAAAACCAGACATAGCCAATGGACATCCATGAATCTTAAATCATACCTTGACCTCATTTGTACTTTGCCACTTGAATTATATAAGCATAAGACTGAATTATAAGCACGCTAAACATAACTGGGAAGATAGATGTAGGATTCAACATGGAACTTACCGTATGGCTCGTCCAAATGCAGTAAAAAGTGGATACGGTGGGATGTCATCAGGTTTTTTCAAGGCCCAGTAATAAGAAGCAAAGGCACCAGCAAGGGCACACTGACCCAGGGCAATGACAAAGTTTATAAGCCAGAGAAAGACAAACAGATTGAACATCTGGAAGGTAGGGACATACTGATGGTACAGGCTCTTTCCACCATAGAAAGCAAAGTTACACTGAGCCCCAGGGCAAGCTTTGGCAATTTCAGTTGTATTAAAAATCTGCACTCAGAAAAAAAAAAAATACAGATAATATAGTATGAAATGCCATTCCAAGATAACCATTCCTGCCTTCTCTTCTTGTGAAACCCCCCAACTGCATGTCCTACTCTTTTCCCATTAACTTCTGTTTGTCCTATTTTCTTTTTTTGAATATGTAGGGTTTTTTTTTTTTTTTTTAAAGATTTGAGAATGAGCGAGCATGAGAGAGAGCATGAGCACAAGTGCAGAGAAAGGCAGAGGGAGAGGAAGAAGCAGACTCCCCGCTAAGCAGGAAGCCCGACAAGAGGCTCCATCCCAAGACCCTGGAATCATGACCTGTGTCAAAGGCAGATGCTTAATCCACCGAGCCACCCAGGTGCCTCTGTTATTCCTATATTCTATCCCATCACTTTATATTCCTTAATGAGTGCTGTAAAGTATTTCATTTTCTATCATATGTTTACCACTCTACACCCACTAAAATTTCACATTAATGTTGTTGACCATTCCTGCTTCTTGGGCATATGACAGAACAAATGGGCTCAGGAAATAATAGTGCTTTCTCTCTATTCTGCCCACCATTTCAGTGCTCACTTGTTAACACCTGATCCACCATTCCCTTCTTAACAGTGATCCCCGTTAAGGTCTCTATTTCTGAATGATTTTTACAACTGCTAGGTGAAATTTAGTAGAGTTCTGTATTGAAGTAAGTAAAAGAGAGAGAGTTGCTTTGACTTACCTCTGGGTCACAGGTTGTATTTTCATGTTTACATTTCCCTTCTGGGGATATGACTTTGTATACAGGTACCCCTGATGTAGCCAAGTAACTGGGTTAACCTGTTAAGGATAAACTATTTGCTGGTAGATGGAAAGTAAATGGACAAGAAAATAATACAAATAACTCAAAAGTCTACAGAGAGATTAACTTCAAAAAACTTCAAATCTTTTAATAATTCATACATTTTTTCAGACCTGAAATAATATAACATGGGTCAGCTATACTGAGTGGCCCCTTAACAGAATACAAAGGAATTTTCTTAAATTATTGCCAAGAAGTAGTATTGTGAAGACAAAATAAAATCTACCATATGACCTACCTGGGGGGGGGGGGAATTCAATCAGTAGACAAAGTTTCTTAGAGCTTAGCAAAAAAACAGAAAAACAGAAAACCTTTAGAATGTTCCTAGTCTTCCTAGGATGGAAAGCACTGGACACAAACTCCTGGTTCTTGAATAGTAGGGTGGACCTGAGGTTTAAAGATGTCAATTACCAAAGGATACATTGCTGTCACTGCCCAGTAGGCAATACATATGGAGAGGAAAATGAAAGTTAAAACTGGATAAATTAATGTAGTAGGGAGGTATCCAATAGCTCTGAAATAAAGCAAATAGTTGAAATTCAAAACGATTCAGAGATACAATCTCTCAATTAAATCTTTATCTGTTAAAACTAGAAATAAGCTTTAGACTTAATCCATTCTAAGAATGGTAGTAATAACCATTGACTCTTTTTTTGCTGATTATTCTGGCATTTTCTTTAAAATTTTTGAATTTTTCAATTGGTTTTTAAGTTTTACTTAAATGTTATTTGTTTTTAGTAATTAGAGGCCTTCTTTTAATGTTCATATTTGATTCCTGTCAAAAGTTCCCCAAAGCTCCCCCAAGGTTCTGTATGACTCAAAGATTTGATACCCTAAACCTTCTCCTCTTTGGTTATTTCTGTATGATTCATAAAGATTTGCTACATTATAATCATAGTTCTTCCTTTTGTTTAGAGTCTTACTCTCAAAATTGGAGCGGACCTTGAGATCATATGATCAAATGTGAGAATCCCTTCCTAATTCAGGAATCCCTTCTATACTATCTTTTAAATACGTCCATTAGTTCTGGTGACCATATAGAGCGATAAAAACTTACTTTGTATGACAGCGCTTATTCTATTAACAACCAAAATATTAGAAAGTTCTTCCTTATCTGCTAGCCTGTTACTCATATACATTACATTTTGGAGAAGAAATGATCATCTTTTCCATATAGCAGCCCTTCAAGGAACTCCTTATTCTTTTATACTCCAGTATAATCACTCCTTTAATATTTCCTCATTAAGTCATGGTGTGTGAAATGTTCACCATCCCAGTTGCCCTGTTACTACTTTTGAATAATCTTTTCAGCATATGACACTGGCAACCCAATACTGTTTGATATAGCCACTGAGAACTATAATGGAACTATTTCCACTTCTAATGCAATGCCCTGGCATATCTTAGATGCCTTTTGCATTTGTTACCTCGTTCACCTCACTATTTGAGCTAAGTTCTCTCCTTTCTCCAAATACTGCTATTAAGTGAATCATTGAACATCTCTATGTTTACCCTGTATTCTCACACCAATTTATTCCAGCTGCTACTTTCCCTTGAAAAAAATTATCAACCTGTCACAGTTGGACTGGCCCTTTCACACACACACACACACACACACACACACACACACACACACACACTAGTGGGGCAAGTTAGAGTGAACTGTACAATATCATATTATTTAAGAAATAAACCCAGCAAATCTGGAGTTTTCAGTGGCTAATGATAGGGTTTCAGTTATGGGAAGGAGAGAGAGTTAACAAAAACTGCTTGTTAACTGTTTAAACCATTAGATTCAAGTGGCACTCTTACTATTATAGATGACAATTTTGTTAAAATAATCCTTACAGACTATTTAAAATAATTTGGTCTTTGGTCGTTAATAACTTAGTTTTTCATCATTCTAAATAGAATGCATGGTCTGTTGGCTTTATAGTAATGCTTTTCTTGTCTCTTCCATGCATTATTCAAAAGTTTAAAGTATTATCCTCAAGTGACCTTTGGAATAGTTTAGAAACTGTAGGTATTATTATCTCCCAGCATGAATTTTAGTGTTTATTTTATAGCCTTTTTTTTTAACAAAAATGGCTCTGGGTATAAAGTGTTCTGAATTAAGAGCTGTAGATAGAAAATGTATAGTCTGGTGCTCCTAGGATCAATTATTCTGTCTATTAGCAAATTTTGCCACTCGTATAGAAATGGCAATAGCACATAATTGACTTTATAGAATTATGGTGATTTAAAGTTTTGCAAATGATCTCAACCATCAATATTAACGTATGATTCAGCAGGGGAATAATACAATATATAATACAAGTTACTTTCATATAGCAATTTTCACTTACTTTCACACATTATTCTAACATACATTTGGTGTTCAAAAAGTGCTAATACATACACCACACAGGTTTGAACCTTAGTTCACACTATGATAATTGAGGTTTGGGGACACTGAAGGATTTGTTAGCATGACCTTTCTAATAAGTGCCAAAGTCTGAACTTCAGTCTTAACAAGTCTTAAAGGGGAAGTCATCTGGGGGCATCTATACAATAGGCAGTGACCGATTTGAGTGACTGATATACATTATGGGAGTTTCTCCATCAGGGCCTTACTTGCTCCCTTCCTTCAGCAGGGCAACAGAGATGCGGATTCGTTCCCTGAGGAAGATCAGCATGAGGATGATAAACACTTCAAGAAGGCAGAGTATTATCACTTGAAACAGGAAAAAAAAAATTAGTGTATGATACAAATCAACCCAAAAAAACAAACTTTCTCTCAAAAGTTTAGGACTGAGTTTCATGATTTTTCTCTGCCAATTCTGACACTCCATAATTCAAGCAGTACTACCTCTCCCAAAATGCTAATCTTAGAAATTCACTTTCAAAACCTCCAAGAAATGCTAAGAAATCTAGATTAAAACATTTAGCTAGAGTTTGAGCAACTCAATTGGTCAGGCTTCATTTTATCTACACAAATATTTCACACCATTTGTAGAAATGAGAGAAGGAAGGACTGCTGTAGGCAGCTCTATTTTAGATATTTTCACGTTCACTTCTTTGAGTAAGAGAATCATTACAGAAGACACTTTTTGAACTGTTCACCCTGTTCACAATCCCTCTTCATTAAGTGACCTTGCTGACTGGCAGGGCAGGCTCTTGGCTGCCACATTTTTATTTTGTGACTCTACCCACCGTGGCTACCATTGATGGAATCAGGATGTAAACCCAGCGCCAGTTGTCTAATAAAAGTCTCAGGATTAGAGCTAAGGGAGTCTATTTCAGTTTTGAATGGAAGGTTATGAACTTCATGAACTTCAAGTTATACAGGCTTAATGAACTGTGTCACCTTTATGTGAAATAAGTGAATTTGCAAAGACAGAATAAAGTGTATGTGTATTGAAGACACAGAGCAGAGAGGCAGTTTTGAGTTCTTTTGGCTTTCTGTTTCCTGGATCCGAGTACACTTGAAAGTCCAAGGGCTTTTCTGCTTTTTTGAGTTTGGTGAGACACTTCTATATTCTTATAATAAGTACCAATGCCTTACCCCCAGCTTGTTCCAATTTGCTTTTCTTTTTGGCTACCGTCAATTAGTTTCTTTTTACTTTAAGCCAAATGGTCCTAATTACTATATTTTCTCAATTCCAAGACACATCTTTAATTTAGTAATAACTTTTCAGGAAAAATAAAATCCTTCATTAAACATCTTTTCATTGATTATAAGATGCATTCCTGACTTCAGAGATGCTAAAAAGTGAAAAGTTTCAGTTTTAAAATTAAGGAAATATAGTACTGCTAATCATAGAATCTGAAATTATAGAAGAAACTTAATGGAAATTTAAATTCCCACCTGTGAAAGAATCTGTTCTATTTCATCCTTCGCTAGACAGTTATTCTGCTCATGTCTGAGCAGTTTGAGTGGTAGGGCACTCATTATCTCATTCAGTTGTTACACCACTAAGATTCTGATGTCACAGCACACATCATCAGTTAACACCTCCTAGTAGAATCAGTTAACCCAGAGATGTGAGAGGATCTAAGTATCATCTTGCCACCTCGTCTTCTTTTAGTAACTTATGTATGTATGTTGTCCTGCATATTTGATTCTCTTAAAACAATAAACTGAGTCCAAAATTACGGGGTATGGCCATATTAAGCTAAAATCATTATCTTTGGACAAACCTAAGAATACGAGATATACCAAGAATCACTTTATATTCTGAGATTGCATTGATAAACAGCATTGCATATGAAACGTATACCTTCACAAAAGTGCATATCCAAAATGATTAGAGAAATTTTATTGTCTTTTGAATTTATGTATTATATTCCTTTCTTGTGTTTGAATAAGAGCTAACAATGGAAATCTATTTTTTGAGACCCTGTAGAGAAGTTGGTATGACTCTTACTTTTCAGAGGAGGAGACTGGGATAACTAATAGCAGAAATGAGAACAGAACCATCTCATAACAAATCCGAGACTCATAAAAATGATAGTTTGTGTATATTTAACTCTGCTTATTTTCAGTGTTTCCATCAATGAGTATAATTTCACATGTTGCCCTTCTCTCTGATACCTAGAATTGTGTCCAAACACAGAGCAAGTAATCAATTAATGTCCAATAAATGGGTTGTGAAAGTGGGGGTTCATTTGGGGAGAGACTGGTATTGCTAGACTTGAAAATAAAAGCAAACTCTATATTTTCCTCAAAGGACATCCCTTAAATTCTCCAGTGGCGGATTCTGATCATGTCAATAATTTTTGTGTTGAAAGCCCTTAAGAGACAGCAGTGGAATGACCACAGAACCTGTAATTAAGAGCCCCTTGAGAATAAAACTAGAGGTTTCGATACATAATGGATGAGATTCATCATCTTTAGACATGATAGATGATTGCAAGTGGATTGGTGAGAAGGTATGGAATCACTCAAATTCAGGAAAAGTGATGAGGATACAAAGTCCCAAGATGCGTGATAGAAACAACTAAAATGGCACACTGGTTACATAACATGAACCTGTCCTTGAAAGCCTGAAGACTTCTGGGGGAAGTGGCAAAAACAAGTTTTCACATTTATGGAGATGGGACCCATACCTGGACCCATGATGCCCCCATCAAGATAATGCTCACCCCTGAGGCTATCTCTGGGATTCTTACCAGGCCTCCTCGAACATGCCTTGTTTGGCTCTCTAACTTAAACAATCTGAAGAATTTTTTTTTAAACAACATGTAGTTAGAGATTATTTTTAAATCTTGATTAAAGAACATGAAATGAAAGGAATATTATAATAAAACCATTTTAGGAATATGAAATTAAAGCATCTCTGAAATCATCTTGCTATAAAAATTTTGTTAATATTACCCTTAACTAATAACCGGAATAAACACTTCAAAAATGTAAATTTATTTTATTACTCATTATTCCAATTCCTGTAATAGTTTAGAAGTCTTGTTATGAAAAAACTTGGTCATTCTTTTTCTGTTTTTAAAACAATTTTGAAAAATCAAACTTTTTTTCCTTTTAAAACACCTTTCTTGGATATCAAGGTAATGGCTATAAACATCCACATCCAAACCATTTTAAGGTGAATGCAAATAGCATGACATCATTGTAAAGTACTATTTTCTTAGATTATATAATAAATTCCCCTCAATGACTTCGCCATTTACTGTAGCTATTAAGATTATAGACGTATTTACTTTAATGACATTAGTGATAAGTGTATCTAACAGGTTATACCAACCCAAGATTTCCTTTAGACAAAGATTCTCTTTCATTATTATTACTTTAAAAAAAACAGTTTTTAAAATCCACTCACTAAATGCGAACCATGTTTGTTTCAGTTGGAAGTACATGCTTATATCAGTCTGAATCCCGATGTCATATATAGTTAAGTGAGAATTTGGCCGTCCCTGAAGATTGCTATGTTCCTGGTAACAGTGCCATATTCCTTGAAAAGAAAAGAAAAACAGACTAATATAAAATGCTATTTCCTGAAATATATGCTATACACTTATACATATCTACATGAAATTGAACAGCATGGTCATTTCTACAAAGGCAAGATTCCTGTTTACATAGTAAACATTTTATATGGATCTAATATTCTAAATGTACTATATATTCAAAACAAATGCTATCAATATTTGCCTGGCTGACTATGACAACATCTAGCTTTAAATGTCCTTTTGACTAGAAACAACCTCAGTGTCCATCAACAGGGTTAAATAAATTATGATATATTTGTACAGTAGAATACTAGCTTTTCATATAAAGAGAAAGTACACTGATATTCAATGATCACTAAGCTATTTTGTTAAGTGAAAAAAGCAAGGTACAAAATGACATAAAAAGTATGCTGTAATTCACATAATAAGAATAATCTATATATATTTTTTCTTATATACACATAAAGTATCTCTGGAAGGATACACAGCAATGTATTTTTTACTTCCAGGGAAGGAAACTTAACCGACCAAGGAATAGAACAAGAAGGAAATTTCACTGTATAGACGTTATACCTTTTAAAATCTGAAGCACAATATACAGTCAATGTAAAAAGCAAATTTGTAAAAATCATTTAAGTTGAAAAAATGCTTTTGAATTAAAAAAATGTTTTTGGTAAAGTCATGTCTTCATGGAATTACCTAATGCATGTTCTTATCAAAGACTGTGTCCTGCTAAAGTAAATACGGACTAACTAGATTTCCCTAGGACACTACATTTCAGACTGTATAATGAATTTTTTAAAAAGATTAATTTATGAGAGAGAGAGAAAGAGGGAGAGGGAGAACAAGTTGGGGGAGGGACAGAGGGACCGAGAGAATCCCAAGCAGACTCCCTCCTGAAGGAGAGCCTGATGCAGGGCTCAATCTCACGACCCTGAGACCAAGAGTCGGATGCTTAACTGACTGAGCCACCCAGGTGCCCATCAGACTGCATAGTGACTTTTCACATGATCTAGACAAAGTGAGAGTAAAGAAAAAAAAAAACAAAAATTAAGGAGTTTATTTTTATGACCAATGAGTCTGCAAATGAGAATAATGAGAAAAACTGCTTTTTAAACCCCAACTATAAACTAACAGGTTTTTTCCCTAGAAAAAGATAAGAGAGTGAGGTCCATGGAGAAAGGCAAGACTAGATTAGAAGGGACATTTGTTTCTCAAAGAGATATAAGACAAATCTCTTTCAGGCCCTGCTTTTTCAGCATACTTTTTAAAATGCTTTTGGGAGGCACCTGGGTGGCTCAGTCAGTTAAGTGGCCAAGTCTTGATTTCGGCTCAGGTCATGATCTCAGGGTCCTGGGATAGAGCCCATATTGGGCTCTGTGCTCTGCGGGGAGTTTGCTTGAGGATTCTCTCTCTCCTCGTCCCTCTGCCCCTCCTATCACTCACTCTCTAAAATAAATACATCTTTAAAACAAAAATGCTTTTGGAATATTTGATACATACAAAATTATATGTAATAACAGATTTAAGTTTTAAAACATATAGTCAAATCAACACATATGGATGCATCACCTAGTTTAAGATTTTATGATCTTAAGTTTGCTCTAATTAAGCAAAATAAATTTTTTTCTTTTTATCATACCTCCCTGCCTCTGTTCACCAAAGAATAATTATTCTGAATTTTGTGCCTATGATTTTCTTATTTTAACAGAAAGATTTGTTGAAATCTCCCCTAAGGGAGAGTTATAACTCATACAAGTTTTTTAAATGATTTATCCTTATAATTTTATGAATTTTGAGTCTATTTTATTAGATGTATATAATCTATTTTATTAGATTCATATATGTTTAGAATTGGTATACCTTTTAAGCAAATTAAATCCCTTCTAGCTCTAATAATGCTTTTTATATTAAAGTCTGTTTTGTCTGATTAACATAGCAACTGCAGCTTTCTTTTGGTTAATGATTTTAAATAAATTTATATCCCCTTCACCAATTTCTTCCACCCACCCCCCCAACCTCTCACCTCTGACAACTACTCATCTGTTCTCTGTATCTATGAGCTTAGTTTTTAAATTTTATATTCTTAATTTTTAATTGAAATATAGTTGACATACAATATAATATTAGCACAACAGTGATTTGACAATTCTATACATTACAAAACACTCAAGGGAAAGTATAGTTACCATCTGTCATTGTATATAGTTATTACAAAATTATTGATTATATTTCTTATGCTGTACTTTGCATCCCCATGACTTGTTTTGTAACTGGAAGTTTGTACCTCTTAATCTCTTTCACCTATTTCACCCAGCTCCCCCACTCCCCGCCCCTCTGGAAACCACCAATTTGTTCTTTATATTTATGGGTCTGTTTCTGTGCTTGTTTGTTTTTTAGATTCCACACATAAGTAAAATCATATGGTATTTTTCTTTGTCTGACTTACTTCATTTAGGATAATACTCTAGAGATTCATGTCACAAATGGCAAGGTTTCATTCTTTTAAATCCATTTGTTAAATCAATTTCTTTATCTATTCATCCATTGATGGTTGTTTCCATATCTTGGCTATTGTAAATAATACTACGATGAACACGGGAGTGCATATACCTTTTTGAGTTGGTGTTTTCATTTTCTTCAGGTAAATACCCAAAAGTGGACTTGTTGAATCAGATGGTATTTCTATTTTTAAGTTTTTGAGGAACTTCCATACTGTTTTCCATCGTGGCTGAACCAATTTACATTCCTGCCAATTGTGCACAGGGGTTCATTTTTCTCTACATCCTTGCCAACACTTAATTCTTGTCTTTTTGATAATAGGTATTTTAACAGGTATGAGGTGCTATCATATTGTGGTTTTGATTTGCATTTCCTTGATGAATAGTGATGTTGAGTACCTTTCATCTAACTGTTGGCCATCTATAGGTTTTCTTTGAGAAAATGTCTGTTCAGATTTTCTGCCCATTTTTAAGTTGGGTTGTTTGATTTTTTTTAATTTTACCTTTTTTCTACTAAGTTGTGTGAATTCTTTATATTAGCTCATCAGATACGTGATTTGCAAATATTTTTTCCCATCCAATAGGTTGTCTTTTCATTTTGTTGAGGGATTTCCTTGCTGTTGAGAAGCTTTGTAGATTATGTAGCTCCACTTATTTAGTTTTGCTTTTATTGCTTGTGATTTGTAGGTCATATTAAAAGAAATCATTGCCAAGAACTGTATGAAGGAGCTTACTGCCTCTGTTTTCTTCTAGGAGTTTTATGGCTTCAGGTCTTACATTCAAGTATTTAATCCATACACTATGCTGTAAGATAGTGGTCCAGTTTCATTCTTTCTCATGTGCCTCTCCAGTTTTCCCAACACAACTTATTGAAGAGACTGTCCTTTCCATTGTTTATCTTGGCTCCTTTGTCATAAATTGATATATGAATGGGTTTATTTTTGGGCTCTCTATTCCATTCCATTGATCAATGTGTCTGTTTTTATGCCAGTGCCATACTGTTTTAATTACTATAGCTTTGTAATATAGTTTGAAATCAGGGCATGTGATACCTCCAGTTTTGTTCTCCTTTCTCAAGATTGCTTTGGCTTTTTGGTTTTGTTTTGTGGTTTTTTTTTTTTTTTTTTTTTTTTTTTTTTTTTTTTTTTTTTTGTGGTTCCATACAAATTTTAGGATTTTCTGTTCTACTTATTTTAAAAGTGCAATTTGAATTTTGATAGGGATTGCACTGAATCTGTAGATTACTTTGGGTAGTATACAGATTTTAATAATATTTATTCTCCTAATCCATGAGCACAGCATATCTTTCCATTTATTTGTGTCTTCTCCAATCTCTTTTATTAGTGTTTTATAGTTTTCAACACATAGGACTTTCACCTCCTTTGTTAAATTTATTCCTAGTTATTTTATTCTTCTGATGCAACCGTAAATGTTATTATAAATGGATAGACCACCCAGACAGAAAATCAGTTAGGAAACATCAGCCTTAAACAACACATTAGACCAGGTGAACTTAACAGATGTATATAAAACATTCCATCCAAAACCAACATAATACATATTCTTCTCAAGTGCACATGGAGTATTTTCAAGGACAGATCATATGTTAGGCCACAAAACAAGTCTTAATAAATTTAAGAGAAATGAAATCATATTGAGTATCTTCTTTGACCACAATAGATGAAACTAGAAATTAATTACATATGGAAAACTGGAAAATTCACAAATATGTGGAGATTAAACAACATGTTACTGAGCAACCAATAGGTCAAAGAAGAAATCAAAAGGGAAATAATACCTTGAGACAAATGAAAATGAAAATATACCAAAATTTGAGGTACACAGTATAAGCAGTTCAAGAGGGAAGTTCATAAGGACACAGGTTTACCTCAAGAAACAAGAAAAGTCTCAAACAACCTAACTTTATACCTCCCTTGAGGTATAAAGAAAAGAACAAATGAAAGCCAAAGTTAGAAGGAAGGAAATTACAAAGATTAGAACAGAAATAAATGAGATAGAGACTAAAAAGACAATATAGAAGATCAATGAGACTAAGAGCTGGTTCTTTGAAAAGACAAAAAAAACGGACAAGTGTTTAGCTAGACTCACCAAGAAAGAGAAGACTCAAAATCAGAAGTGAAAGATGAGAGGTCACAACTGATACTACAGAAATACAAAGGATAAGAGACTATAGTCAATCCTTAAACAACAGGGGTTTTGGGCTGCCCACCCCAACGCAGTCAAAAACCCATATATAAATTTTGACTCCCCAAAATTTTAACTATTTATAGCCAACTGTTGACCGGAAGCCTTACTGATACCTCAAGCAGTTAACACTTAACAATAACGCTTACTACTTAGTATGCTATATGTATTATGTATTCTTATAAAAAAGTAAGCTACAGAAAAGAAAATATTAAGAACATAAGAAAAATAAAATTTACAGTACTGTATTTAATTTTTAAAAATCTGCATATAAGTGGACATATGCAGTTCAAACCCATGGTGTTCAAGGTTCAACTATACCATGCCAACAAATTCAACAACTTATAAGAAATGGATAAATTCCGAGAAAGATACAACCTACCAAGACTGAATCATGATAAAACAGAATATCTGAACAGACCAATTACTAGTAAGAAGATTGAATCAGTAATCAAAAATCTCCCAACAAACAAAAGGCCAGGACCAGAAAGCTTCACTGGAGAAGTCTACCAAAATTCAAAGAATTAATACCATCCTTCTCAAGCTCTTCCAAAAAAACAGAAGTGGAGGGAACATTTCCGAACTCATTCTACAAGGCCAGCATTGCCCTGATACCAAAATCAGATAAAGAAACCACAAGAAAAGAGAACTACAGTCCAATACCCACGATGAACATAGATGTACAAATCCTCAACAAAATATTAGCAAACTGAATTCAACAGTACATTAAAAATATCATACACCATGGGATTTATTCCAGGGATGCAAGATGGTTCAGCATCCACAAATCAATAAACGTGATACATCACATTAATGAAATGAAAGATAAAAATCATATAATAATCTCAAGAGATGCAGGACAAGCATTTGAGAAAATTCAACATCCATTCCTGTGTTAACAACTACAACTGAGACTTTTTACTGAACAATTACTAGGTGCTAGGTAGCTTTCAAAGGTCTTTATGTACATTATTTAAAAAAATATTCATAGAATCCTATTGTATAGTTGAAGAAACTATTAGACTGCGTGCTTGCAGAGGATCACACAGTAATATGCAATGAATCTGTGTCTTTTCAATCTCCAAATCCATGCATGTAACCCCACTTTTCTATGATCTCTCCTATATAAATCTTAACTTGTTCTTGTCAATAAGAATTGTTCCACTGATGTTCAAGGCCACTTGCCCACAAACAGCCTGGCTGTTTCTCTGCTCAGTGTGTCGTTTGCCCTAGTAACTAAGCTGCTATTAGTAGGAAATGATTGGTCTTCCATGATATGGAGGAAGTCAGTTGTCCAAGATAGTAGCAGAGGTCAGTTATACAGTGTTATAATTCTCAATCTAACTGGACATTTCCCCAGCCAATGAATGGCTTTAAGCTGATTTGCCACACCATTAACCGCTGAGTTAGCACTACCTAGAGAGTCAACAGGGAGCTGAAATTGGTTTTTTCACCTGTATTTGTGATATATTGACCATCTCTCTCCCTCTTGCCACTGTCAAACTTGCACTATAGCCAATCTCACATTTTTTTTGCTCCTTATGACAAGTCACTGAAATCAATAGCAGACTTTACTGTCTTTCCCTTCTTGATGACAATAAGAGAGTGACTGAATCACATGCCCAGGCTCGATAGTAGTAAAGGGCAGAGTTTATTTCAAGCTCCAAGCAGAAACATACACAAAAGACTTTTAAACAAAAAGCTTTCTTGGGAGTCTTCGATTAAGCAGTAGCAGCTCTTATGTTCCCCCACCAGACTGACCCAACCTTTTCACATGCAGCTGCACAGAAGGAGCCAGTAAGGAGACCCTGAAGAGACCTGAAACTGTCTAGAAACCTATTGAGGATAACAAGGGGGATAGTAACAATAAACCAACACATATTGAGTGTTTATTGTTTTTCAGATACTGTTCTAAGAGCTTTATACTCATTGTCTCAGTTAATCCTCACAATCTTGTGAGATGGGGATATATACCATTACTGTGCTGATGTTATGGATAAGGAAACTGGGTCTTCTAATCATTAGGAAGCATTTCCAAAGTGCCTCAGTTACATGTTACGGAGCTGGGATTAGAGTTCAGGCTAACTCAGAACCTGGGGATTCAACTGCATCCTTACGCTGATATATGTGTAAAGCTCTTCTTCAAAGGGTGACAATAATAGGAAATTGCTATTTTTGGTGTCTGCTACCATAAAACTGCATTGTCAATCCAAATAGTACTGAAGGGGAAATTACTCTGGAATAGAAACCTCACAAACATTCAAATATTGGCCCCTATGTTTATTAGCACTCTGAAGGAAGCTGCCATAAATGCTATACTGTTCCTTGAGAGAAACTTTAGTTCCTTTTTTGGTGCTCGCACTGTATCTGTACTGCTTTTGAGGGAACTGGGTTACTGGTTAGATTTCAACCTGGATATAAAGTAACTCTCCACCCAAAGAGTGTAATTCAGAATACTTGCCGCTAGAGGGTGATGCCTCATTATGGAGTACTGGTCAGTTATAAGAAAGTGTGACAGGACCTGGATTAAAATTACTAAATTGAAAGAGAAAAATAGATCACACTTCTGTAACTATACAGATCCAGCCTTTGATCAGACAGAAAAGTTAAAGGAATAAAATAAGTTTTCTGAAATGTTTTTCATTAACCTAAATGGTGTTCTTTTTACCTCCTTCTTAATAACCATGAGGCATGGGAGCAAAGGTCAGTAAGGAAAGAGGGTAGAACATTTGGATAGCACTTTTTCTTCAAGAAAAAGAAGATAAAAGTTGGAGAAATAATATATGCAAAATTA
Organism: Ursus arctos; assembly: GCF_023065955.2. Classification (NCBI taxonomy): domain Eukaryota; kingdom Metazoa; phylum Chordata; class Mammalia; order Carnivora; family Ursidae; genus Ursus; species Ursus arctos. The sequence goes on along the minus strand of NW_026622786.1, from coordinate 44,272,083 downwards.
AATAATTTTTCTCAATTTAACACTTTGGGGGGGGAGTAAATAAATTCACCGCAAGTTAAACGGTTTCGGGTAATTGATAATGGCAACTGAAAAGAAAAGGACTATTTTTATATTTAGTAATTTTAAAGAAGGGCAATACCTACCATAACCTATAATTCCAATCACACCCACCATGAAGACCCAGAAGAGGACTCCGGCTATGAACCTCAGGAGTATCACAAACATCCAACTAAGGAGCATGGCGACAGTCAGGCCACTGGAGGAAAGAGCATACAACACACGCAGGGGTCAAGTGTGTTAAACGTAACATAAAGTGAACAGCAAGACAACATTTTCTATTCAAAATAATTCTCAGATTATTTTATTTTAGCTGGCTATAGAAATATTGATAATATTAAAAAGTACAAACAATAGTTCCTATTAAGGCTTTCATATGAAAGATCAGGACCATTGGGAACTTCATACCTGAGTCAGTATTTGTGTACCTGGGTAAACAGAAGGCCGGTAGCAACTACTGTTCAAAGAAAAACACAATTCTTCCAATCTACAATTTTGGCCTATCTGCCACAGTTGCCATGCCATATTTTTTTTCCCTCCACGTGTCTAAGTGATAAATTATTAAACATATCCATGATATTAACAGAAGGAAACCTTATACAACAGAACTATCTAGAAGTAAGTGAGCAGTCTTAGGGCAGAAAAGAAAAATAATTGCCCCACATAGTTCCTGAATCCATGATTTTGTAGTCATTATTATGGTCTAATTACCTTTAATAATTTGTGCTGTCTGACATCACCAGACATCTATTTCAGGTCCTCAGTGATCTGTGGGCCATTGTATGGAGCCATGATACAGCTTCTGTATCTCCTGGGCCATATGACTTTATCAAGCAATCAGCAGCATGACTGTTTTTTTTTGTTGTTGTTTTAATTTTTTCCTGGAGTTTGACTGAGATACTAGAGAGACTTCTCCCCCCAGCCCATATATCCAGGTTAAATCCATATTGAATTCTTCTAGGTAATTTCATTAAACAGAATTCATTAAGATTAGAAATTTAGACACTTCCATTAAGAAATGATACCTCCAATGCTCTAAGTTTCCAAACAGAAACATTGCCTGGTATATTTACTAAGTTTATAGTCTCTAAGTATTATCTTTTTTTAAAAAAAATCTTAATTGCTGTCAATGGATAGATGACAGCATTGTATGAAAGTAACTTTTTTTTTTTTAAGATTTTATTTATTTGACAGAGATAGAGACAGCCAACGAGAGAGGGAACACAAGCAGGGGGAGTGGGAGAGGAAGAAGCAGGCTCATAGCAGAAGAGCCTGATGCGGGGCTCGATCCCAGAACACTGGGATCACGCCCTGAGCCGAAGGCAGACGCTTAACTGCTGTGCCACCCAGGTGCCCCAAGAGTAACTTCTAAGGTCACATTCTTGCAGAGCCTATGCTTTCAACTCCAGAAGCCATTCCCTACTAAAATCACAGACACTTTAATGCTTAAATATTCAATATGGTTGAAGGATTATTCTATGGCACAGTCCAAGAGGAATATTCAAAAAGGTCAGAGGGAAGAAAAGAAATACAGCTGTTCATTCTCTGTGTTTTTAATTCCTGCATAAAATTCTAACTGAATAAACTAAGTCACAGCATATTAGTCTTGGCTTTATATTTATGGGATAGATGGAGAACAGAAGAGTCGAAAATAAAGAGAGTGTTTATATTCTAGTGGTGTGAGTGGTGCCAGGGTGGAGAGGGTTTCATTGTGTGTTGGGAGTGAGGTAAACAGGAAGGTCTATCATAATGTATACTTTTTCAAATAATAGCTTAAACGCCAAAATAAAGAAGAAATGTGCAAGTTATCTAATGATATTTGAGTTTGACAATAGAGGAACCAGTTTGACTACTGTCAGGTGTAGACTACAATCTCTGGTGTGGAGAGAGATCCTGAAATACTGATATGCACTGAAAATAATTATTGTGTTTAAGACAAAGCATCGAAATGAGTAAAATCTCAAAAAACACTATTTAGTTTTACAGCTCTACAAACTAGTCACTGGTATTTTACACACAAAATAATTTTGACTTTATTAAGCATCATACAGTTGAATATATCTATCTTGTTCCCCTAGTGGTTTTATTACTGTTCCTTGAACCCACATTTTCTATGCATCTTCTATGTTTCAAGGACCACACTAGGAGTTACAAAAATAGAGATGAGTTAGACATAGTTACCATGGCAAAGAATTCATGGTTTATCAGAGAAAAAGAGCCAGGTGAATAACATATAAAACTCTAGGTGCTATATAGATGATAGGTCTGTGTGTGTATATACAGGTGTATTAGTGTGTGTGTGTGTGTGTGCGTGTGTGCACGTGTGTATACACATGTGGGTAGGAGGAACACAGAGGGAAAAAGTAATTATATCTGGAGAAGTCAAGAAAGTCTTCATAAATTACACAAAAGCTGATTTTATTCTTATTTTTTTTAAGACTTTATTTATTTGAGAGAAAGAGAGAGAGAGCACAAGGCAGGGGGGCAGAGGGAAAGGGAGAAGAAGGCTCCCCACTGAGCAGGGAGCCTGATGCAGGCTGGATCCCAGGACCCCTGGGATCACAACCTGAGCTGAAGGCAGAGGCTTAACCAACTGAGCCACCCAGGCGCCTTGAATGGGCAATTTGAAGAAAGTGTTCTACAAGGATAAAATGGGGCTGGAGAAGAAATAACGTTTGCACTTACATGAGAATCCAATACCAAGTTGTTGCATAGTCTTCAAATACTTTCATTCCAATTGCCCTTGCATCAAGGATTTTATTGACACGACTGAATTCAAAGAAGGAAAAATCAATTATTTTAACTACCACTAAACAGAAATGTTCTTGTTATGATAAAAGGGGTTTTGCAAGCTGCTGTTCAAAACATATTTTTAGAAACCATTTATCAAGAGTCACTCTTTCCCCAGCCACAACAACATGTGAGATGTCACTCTGGTAGACTACCAAGGCGGCTATAGCTACACACACAGAGAACGTGGCTTTCAAGAATGGTGAACAGATCCCTTTTCAATGAATGTGACATGTCCTCAATATTGCAGAAATCTCACTGTAAGAAATGAATTTAAATAAGATCAGTTTTTAGCTTACAAAAATCCATAGAGTCAAGAAAGAACATCATCCTTAATTCCCTTTTCTAATCCTCTGACAGCTGGGTAGCAGGAAGGCACCACGGGGCACATACAGAACAGTGCAGGAATCACTAGTGTCCAGTTTGGTGAATTATCAAAGTGAGGGCACTATGTAGCTACAGCACTGTTGTCCCTTTCCCCATGTGCCCCAGTTACGACAGCCCCTCCTCCCCAAGGTAACCACAATCCTGACTTTTGTGATAATAATTTCCTAGTTTTTTCAGGTTTACCACTTACATATGCATCACAGGCTAATTTAATTTAGTTGTGCTTGGTTTTGAATTTTTCTAGCAATGGAACTGCACTTGTACTATTATTCTGTAGTTTCACATAGCTTTATATTTGTGAAATCCATCCATGTTGTTATTATATTTTAAATATGCAGGACCTGTAGTATTCTCCTTGGACTGCTAAACTCAAGGAAGAGAAAAACGTTATTAGAATGTCTTTATGTTTCACTTTTAATTCAACAGCTGAGCTACACAACGATACTCTGTGTTTGTTCACACATGTGAGCGTACCCATCCACATCATGATGTGTACACCGAGAGAGAGTAAATGGACTTCACTATAGTTAGTACGCAGAAACTGATACGGTCCTGAGACAGCATTACCATGCTTGTCTCACCTTTCTTAAGGCCTTCTTCCCTTTAAGACATCTGGCAGTTTCATTTTTTTTTTGAATGGTGATTTAAAAAGCATCTTTTTATTGTGTTCATTCAACAATTAAGGTCTTTCAGTATGTTTACTGAGATCCCATTTCTATACCTGTTGATAATGAAAGTTTTAACCATTTTAAAAGAACATCATTGCACTTTCTAATTCACTTTGGTTTCTCCTTTACCTGTTTCTCTTCACAAACACACACCAAGTTCTTCAATCCACGGTGACATGTATATTTCATAACAGTGCATAATTCTTCCTCTATAACTCTCAACCTAATGAAGCTTTAGTTTGTGTACAGTAATAGGATGCATCCAAACTGAAAATAAGAATGTAAACATACTTTGCAGCTGTCCTGAGTTCTATAGCATTTCTTGTCTTTCCATTTCCATCTTCAAATGTTGTCTTATTTCCTACTGTCAAAGTGCCATTTTTAGTAGTGAAGTCAGGGAAACATCTCTGGAGAACTGTAAAAAATAAAAATAAAATTATGGTAATCATTTTTCTACTTCTTCCTATGTGATATTCTCCCTTTCTTAAGCTTTTTATTTATAATAAAATTCTTGCTAGACAATGTATAAACATATTGCTCAACATAGATAATTGCCCATTACTTGATGGTTAGAAGATTTTCTGATGGTTCTAAGACAGATGTAGAAAGCAAGTATGATCACAATCTGAAGCTATACTCTGAACTTGTTGATTATTTTACACTTAGGTATATTCATCAAGTAGCCAGTAAGTAAGATGCACAGCACAGATTTTAAAAGAGTAACACTGATAACATATCTCACGTGGTAAAAACATTTTAATAAAAAGGCTACATTTACTTGTATGACTGAGTTTACTTTCTTTTTTTAAGATTTTATTTATTTATTTGAAGGTGAGAGAGGAGAGAGGGAGGGCATATGAGCAGTGAGGAGGGGCAGAAAAATGGGAGAAGCAAACTCCCAGCTGAGCAGGGAGCCTGATGCGGGTCTCCATCCCAGGACTCAGGGATCACGACCTAAGCTGAAGGCAGACACTTAACCGACTGAGCCACCAGGAGCCCTGAATTTACTTTCGAAAAACAAAAAATCTTAGATACTCTTTGAGTGAAACCTTGAAAACTGGAAATTAGTGAATAATTCCTTGAAAAATAAGAACAAGCTCAAAGTTCAGGCTACTAAGAGAACTGAATTTTTATTTGTGAAGTCTTAATAATTTGTCTCCCTTCCAGCATTCTCATTTACCTGGTTTTTTGGAGGGGCTGGAAATTGAAATTCTCAAGTTATCAAACGGCCCACATTTTGTAGACTAGTATAATTTCTCAGAAGAGTTACCTCACTGTTCAATCTTCTACGCACTTATTTTGATTAAATAGAATCCTTGTCTCTTCACAAATCTGTATTACTAAAAGTATTTTAAAACCCCAATTTTAAATCAAGAGGGAAGAGAAATCAGAAGTGGATCATTTTTATATTTTTTCTTATAAGAAGCATCACAGATTGCATGGGTTTTCAGGGAATTTAAACTTGAGAATATTAAACCAGTTGATATAGGGAAAGAAGAAATAGGTCTTTACCAAGCCTTTCCTTTTTGGGCTTAAAATGATCTCCTGTCTACCTACCTCCATCCTCTGTAGCACTTAAAATATGGCTGGTTCCTCCAGTATCTTCCTCATCTTTTTCCGGTTCTTCCCTGGCAAATTTGACAAAGTCGTCTCTACCAGCTGCTTCTATTCCCTTCAATCCAATCACATGCTGCTCCCAACACTCCAAGGAAACTGTCTCCCAGTGATCCCAATAATCTTCTAACAGCCAAAACCTCCAAGTATCGTTTAGTCCATCCTGCTTGAACCCATTACCTAGCACAGTGTTTGGTACATGGAACTCAGTAAATATTTGCTGTTAATTGAGTTAACTTTTCTGAGTCTTTGACATGGTGGACAACCCCTCCCTTTTGAAACTCTCTTCCTTTGGCTTACATGCCCAGGTTCTCTCCTACCCTCCCTTTAGCTTTCCTGTGCGTTCTTTCCCTTGCCACTTCTTAAGGACTGTTTCCACCTACAGAGTCCTCCAACCTTGTTCTGGGCAATTTCATCCAATCAGTTAGTTCCAATGACTAAATATGTTCATTATATATTTGGAAAGTAGAGAAAAGAAGGAAGATACAAAACAATACATAGTCCTATCACCCACAATGAACTCTAACATTTTAGATAAATTACCTTCTAGTCTTTCTTCTACAAGAAATTTTTTGAGCATCATAACCATAAAATAAACGCAGGGTTTTCCCTCGTTTCTTTCTTTTAATATTACTTATTTCCTTTGGTAAACAATTTAATAAGTGAATTTTATTAGCTGAATACTAGTCCATTAAGTAGTAAACTTAATCACCTAATGGGGGAATGAATACAAGTTGATTGTTATGTTTACCGTAATGTCTCCTTTACTATACTGTGAGGGACTGTGCCTTATTCATTTTTGTATCCCCAGTGTACGTTTTTTATTGTGTGATTTAACCAAAGTATACTGGTAAGGGCAGGGATGTCTTATATTCTTATGCCTATTATATCTTCAGTGACTAAGGAATCATTTTTATCTTTTTGTAACATTGCTCTTGGCTGTTGACATTGGTTGCCCAGGGCTTCCTGGCAAAATGCAGTTACTTGCAAGATGTACATCTTTACTTCAGGGTCCTCAATGACCCAAAGAAAAGGGAGAGAGGCACGTAAGGCATTGTGTTTCGTGGTAGCTACTTCAATGGTACCCGACTTTCTACTCAAATAGAAAATGGTATCCGGCTTTCTACTCCAATAGAAAAAAGAAGAAAGAAGAGAGAAAATGCCCACAGTCTTGCCATCTCCAAAACATCCATACTATTTTGGCATATTTCTTTGCAATATTTTTCTTTGAATAGCTTTTTTTGTTTAATTTATACATGCTGGTCAATATAATGCATATAGCTTTTTATTTAACATTATACTATCTAATACTTCTATTTAATATTCTAAAATATTTCATTTAGTGAATACATCATAATTTATTTAAGCACTTTCTTGCTCTTGGACATGAGAGTGTTTCTTTTTCCTTTCTTTTTTTCTTTCTTTTTGGTTCTTCTGAATAGCATTGTGATGGGCATATTTATGTAAAGTTATTTCTCTGGAGTTAGGATTAAATTTGTAGGAATGGGAAATTAGTGATTATTTCATTTTCTTTTTTAAAAAGTTAAAGTTTATGGGGTGCCTGGGTGGCACAGTGGTTAAGTGTCTGCCTTCGGCTCAGGGTGTCATCCCGGCGTTGTGGGATCGAGCCCCACATCAGGCTCCTCCGCTATGAGCCTGCTTCTTCCTCTCCCACTCCCCCTGCTTGTGTTCCCTCTCTCGCTGGCTGTCTCTATCCTGTCGAATAAATAAATAGAATCTTTAAAAAAAAAAAAAAAGTTAAAGTTTATGTAAACTTTAAGTAAAATTTATAACTCTTAAAAATATAAAATACTGATTCCTTTAAGAGATACATAAGTATTTCAAATTATAAGACAAGTTTATGTCCCACCATCATGCCCCAGGCAACTTCTGAACAAACTCTTTGGCTGAATTCAGGGGTAAGTGTGCAAGATTATGTCTGTGTGTGCTTACGTGTGCTCATAGAGCACCAAATAATCAATCTGGGCTTTTAAAATCAATCTTTAATCTTTTCTGTGCATCTTGATGCAGCAAAAGCTCAAAACTAACAGAGCTCCAGTGGAAATATCTTTGGCTGAAGTCAGGAGAATGGGCTTTAGCTTTGGCTTCCTCTTAATTAACTCTGGGACACTGGGCCAGTCGTTCAACTCTTCTTAGCTTCAATTTTGTCAATAGTGAAATAAGAGAACTGAATTAAGTAACTTCTTATGATTATACGTTCTAAGATAAGTAATAACCACTTACATGGTTTGCTTGGAAAAATTGCTGTTGGACAATCATCATCCAGTAAGACTTGTGCGAGAGTCTAAAATTGAAGGAAGAGTATGTTAACATTTCAACAAAGTTCAAACAACTTCTACTCTCAGTATAAAAATTGTGTCCTTTGAAAATCTAAATCCATAATTATCCCATTATTTCATATTACTGCCCTAATAAGAGTGATTTTAAGATTATCCCACACACTTATTTGACAAATGCTCTAAAATATCCTAACTGTAATTCAATCAAATCAACAATAAAACCAGACCCAATGAAGCCAAGACACACCTTTGAAAGTGTGTATCTATGTCTTAGTCACATTCTGAATCTCTAATTCTTCAAAATTTTTTTTTTGTGGAAAAATAGCATCTTCTCTTAGAAACCATTAATACTTTTTAACATAATGGGGCTTTAGAGTTCCTTTATAAGTCTCAAACCTAGGTAGGGTTTGAGGATTTTTAAAAAATGAATAATTATCAAGTTGGGTTTGGAAGTAAAATTCTACTTGTTACTAAGTAGCCATGGATTTTCACCTTCACATTAATGAAATGGTAACATTAATAAAATGAAATGATATTAGCTCCTAGATCTTGATATTAAAAAAATTCAGCCAAGAAGAGAATTTGTTGGTTTCAGGGAATAGTTAAAGCTAACTTACCAGACTTAAGAGCCTTGCAAAACACCTGAAGTCTATACAATGATGTGCTATAAATGGTGCATGTAAGTTTGTATGCACCTGTGCGTTTGCGTTTTAATGGAATAACACACAATCATTTCCTAGATGATTTGGGAGCTTGTCCATTACAAATGCTCACATTACACTTGAGATTGAAACAAAAGTTAAATTATTCTCTAGTTTTAAGCTTAAACACACATACCTTTGCAGGCTTAACAAAAGGGGATTTGCAGAACTGACTGTAGTATGTCCAATAGTGTTTGTTTGTTCTGTACGCAAACTGTATTTCCATGTAGGTTAAAAATTTTTCTGGGCACTTGGAGACACAGATCTATGAAGAAAAGGAAAACACAGTGGTGGGGACTCAACTGAGTTGAACAAACCAAGGAACTAGCTGTAAGATTAGACTTTTAAGTTATCTACCACTATAAAGAGCAAAGCACCATTTTCCATCTAAGAAACATCAATTTTCTAATGTAAAAAATAAAATTTCATGTACTAGTTATCAATCTCTACTCCTTGCCCTTTGATAATGATTTGTGTTAAGACAAGAAGATGTTGTACAATGACAAACTTGTTTTTAACTTCTGATTTTGAGATAATTGTAGATCTATTTGCAGCTGTGAGAAATAACGTATTCCCCCCAGTTTTATCCAATGGTAATAACTTGCACAATCACAGAACAACATCACAACAAAAAATTGATATTGTTACCATCCACTAACCTTGGTTAGCATTCGCCAGTCTTCCATACACTCATTTATGTATGTGTGTGCATGCACGCATGTACAGGTCTATGCAATTTTAGCATGTGTAGATTCATGTGATCACTACCTCAGGACAGTGATGGATTTTTAATAAATTATTTCCTTATTAGTTCCTGAGTTAGTAGATGAGAGTATAATGCAAGATTAATTTTTGCAAGATTAATTTTGCCCACGTAGTTTATGTATTTTCAGGACTAGAATCTTGCTTCCTTTCTGATATATGAATAAAATGATCATTAAAAATGCTCTAAATATTGATAATTTATGCCACTAATAACTATTAGTGCCAGTGAATTCTCAACAATTCTCAAAATATAATTGGGGATTTATTACTATAAGAAACTAACAAAATTGGGGCTATTTGTGGCAGTCAATCATTATTATCATCTTTTACCAACAACACCCGCCAAACGTGGACAGAGAGGTCACCAATAGTATTATTTTACATTAATGACCTGAGGGGGCCTATTAATGCCAAACCAGATCACTGTGCTAGTAGTCCACAGAGCCACTGTGGAGTGACTGAATTCCAATGAGGAACTGCGCAGAGAGAAAGCAGGATCTGAGAAGATACACTCTATTGGTTTTGTTTTTGTTTGTAATTAAAAACAAAAACAAAGATCCTGTTAAGCCATGAGAGTTGCAGTCCTTATGCATTCTCTCCCCCACCTTCACTTCCTCTTTACGAAAGCCTTCTCAGCTCTGACTTGCTCCATCTCCCTTCTGTACTTTGTTAACTTCTCACTGGCCAGATTCTAGCTCAATCCATTGGCAGCTAGGTGAAAACACCGCCACTGAGCTGACATCTCTTTCCTATTCTTTGGGTCATGCTTACACTGTACACAAAAATATTTGGCGTCAACTCCACAGTTAAGGTAGCAGGTGGATAACTAAAAGGATACGTCAAATCTCACAGTTAATACTGCTTTGTAGGAGCATCAGCAGCAGCCCAATTTCTTCTAGAAGTTCTGACAAGGCAAACAACCTGTCTCCACATTCACGCCTCTATATGTATTTTCTCTTTGTCAGTTTCTCATATAACATAGGCATTCTCTCTCTCTCTCTCTCTCTCTCTCTCTCTCTCACACACACACACACACACACACACACACACGCCTCTAGAGGAAATACTGAAATTTCACAGGTATCTTTCTACAAAAGCCAAAGAACTGTTTAGGGACATTCAAAGTCCCCAACATGCTCACATTTTTTAAAAGAAGGCTAAGGTTATCATCAATGCAAATGTCAAAATTTCACTCTGATTTGAGCTAAGCTGATTGAGTAAACCTTTAACATATTGGAAGATATTTTACATTTAGACTTTGGCAGTTATATGGCTTTGAAAGATAACTTCACTAGTTCCCCTCTTGGGTGCATTTAAATGGATTTATAAAACGAATACTGAAAGTACTAATGCTCTCACAGGCCTTAAATGACAGTAGGAACTACTGAGTTGGGACCACAATTTCTGTATTCCTAAATACACACACATACAATGTATACTACATATTAAAAGTGCTGTGTATGCAGCATATACAAGAAAGTAATTAAAATGGCAAAAAGTGGTTTGTGAAAGAGAAGCACATCAAATTTCATTCCAGACACAAATGAGCTGTTAAAATACAATATAGCAACTGCTCTTTACTCTCTCCCTCTATCAGACCAATTTGTTCATTTCAAATACGATGCTGATTAGTAGCAATCAACATATAATTAGCGAGAAATGAAGGTCACATTGAGGTAGGATATCCTAATTGATCACAGTCTGTCCTTTAAATGCTTGTGACACATGTCTGGACTATGCTGGCAGTTAACAAAAAACATAATGCATAAAAATATGGCTTGGATCAGTAGATACATTAGTATGCCTGGCAACTTAAAAGCAAGTCTCCATTACTGGCAGCTAAAATATATTCTGACTCATTTCTGATTCTTTATGTAACCACAAAGGGGGAGCTTTGAGTGTAGTTCTTCATCATTATTTTTATGTCTTCAATTCATACAGCTTTAACATTTAATATAAATCAGAATTTGGTGAGTAGAAGGGCTATACTGTAGGTTAAAACACTACATTTGCTATGAGAAAAGCATAATCTAGTAAGTAATCTATGGTGTACTTTACATAAATGTAAATAACATGTACATGGGTACATAAAAAACATGATGTACAAAGATATTTTTGTTTCATCATGGGAATGATGCATTTGTACAGTGGAAAATTTCCTAGCCTGGGAGTAGGAAGATATTAATTCACTCATTTATTCCTTCAACAAATACTTATTGATTACCTACTCTGAGCCTGTTCTAGGCACTGGAAACACAGTAGTGAATACAACAGATAAAAACCCTTGCCCTTAAGCTGTTTACTTTCTAGTAGAGGAGAGAGGGATAACAACAAATAAGTAAAATTGTTTGTTATAAGATGGTAATAAGTGCTATGGAGAAAAATAAGGCTAGAAACAAGGCTAGAGGCTAAAAGGTAGCTGAGTAGGATTCCAGTTTTAAATGGGTAATCAAGGAAGGCCTCCCTAAAAAGGTAACATTTGAGGAAACATGTGAAGACTATTGATCAAGCCATAGTCATTTGGAGAAAGAGCACTCTAGGAAGAGAGAATTGCAAAGACTGGGCTCTGAGGCAGGGGCACTCCTAGATCCTTCACAGAAACAGATGGGTAATATAACCCGAGTGCAGTGAGCAGAGAGAGAATAACAGCACATGTAGTCAAAGTTGGACAGTGAAGGATCCTGTAAGGCCATTGTTAAGACTTTGCTTTTAGGGGCGCCTGGGTGGCGCAGTCATTAAGCGTCTGCCTTCGGCTCAGGGCGTGATCCCGGCATTATGGGATCGAGCCCCACATCAGGCTCCTCCGCTATGAGCCTGCTTCTTCCTCTCCCACTCCCCCTGCTTGTGTTCCCTCTCTCGCTGGCTGTCTCTATCTCTGTCAAATAAATAAATGAAATCTTAAAAAAAAAAAAAAAGACTTTGCTTTTAATCTCAGTAACTTGGAAGCTATGGGGGAAGGGCTGAACAAAGGAGAAACATAAATGTGACATATTTAATAGGATCATACTGGCTGCTGGGTAGAAAAGAGCCTGTAAGTGGAAGAAATTAGGGCAAGGATAGAGTCAGAGAGACCAGTCAGAGGTCATTGAACTAATCTAGAAAAGAGACGATGGTTTTTTGAAAAAAAGGAAGAGATGGTGAAAAGTAGTTTGGTCCAGGTATATTTTGAATGGAGACCAGAGGAATTAGCTGAAGATTCACACATGAATGCAAGAGAAAAAGAGGACTGAAGGATGATTCCATGGTATTTGGAGCTGGCTTTAACTGAAAGAGGGAAGACCGCTAGGTTGGAGAATAATTTAAAGGATGAAGTCAGAGGTTAGGAATTGAGTTTTGGAGATGTTAAATTTGAGATGTTAACTAAATATCCACGTAGAGACATTGCATAGGTGTTTGGTTATCAAGATCAGGAGTGCAGGGAGCAGACCTATCTGGAGATATACATTAGGGAGGGCAGCATGTAGATCATGTTGAAACCATAAGACTAGATGAGATCACCAAAAGAGTAACTGTAGATTTTGAAAAGAACTAAACTTGGTGATGGGAGGGAATGCCAACATTTACAAGATGTTGGAAAGATGAAGAAAAACCAGCAAAGGAGACTAACAAGGAATAGTGAGAGAGTTGGGAGGAAACATAGAAGAATGTTGTGTCTTAGAAGCCAAGAAAGTGTTTTAAGGAGGAGGGCTTGAATAAACAGTGCTGTTAGATCAAATAAATGTTGACATAAGAATTGGCCATTGGTTTAATAATATGGAGGTCAATGGTATCATTTGGAGAAAACTGGAATAGGAGTAAAAGCCTGAATGAGAAGAGAGGATTTAGACACATTGAATATAGACTATTCTATTGAGGACTTCTGCAAAAAAGAGGTACAGAGATATGGAGCAGTACCTGGAGGGTGGGGTGTGTGGGATCAAGGAGAAAATTTTTTGAGATAGAAGAAATAACAGCATGTTTGTATACTGATGGGGATGATATAGTAAAGAGGGAAAAAATGGTAAAACAAACAAACAAACAAAAAAAAAACCCAGAAAATTCCTGGAATGATGTGCTTGAGTGCATGAGAGATTGGAATGCCCAAATGGATGGGCTGACCTTCGGAGCACAGGCAGTTCGTCCACATTATAACCAGGAAAGGCTGAACAAATATATGAACATAAATGGTGACAGGTAGGCAAAAGGATGTTACTGTAGGAGCTTTTAAAAGTTGTCTTCTGAATGCTTATACTTTCTCAGTGAAATAGAAAGCAAAGTCAGAGGATGACAAAGAGATTGGGAAGGAGTTCTTAGAGGTTTAAGAGGAAAAGGTGTGAAACTGTTTTCTAGAAGGTTAGGCTAGTAAAGAGACAAGGATTTTGTAGCGTGGCTGTGGGACAGCACTAAGGGCCCACTGAGATTAGTGGTTCTGAATCGAAAGAACTATTATATATGTTTTCTTCAACAACTCACAGCTGCCTGAGTTCAGGCATGGAAGAGACAGAGAGTTGCACTTAGCTAGGGATGAAGTTTTGCCAGGGAAGTATACCTATGTGGGATTGGGCAAAGGAATTGAGGGTTCATATAAGGGAGTGAATTTAAAGAAGTGTCATGAAATCTAAGTCAGACAGAGAGGGAAATGAAAACATGAGGGAACTGAGGGATACTGTGAAGGGGTTAACATTAGGGGTTTGTAGGTCCTGGTGAGGTGGAATGATTGTAATTGGAATGTTAGAGGGATTGAGATCGTCAGACATTGGGATGCTTGAAATTGAGATTACGAAGGGTGGTAATTACTGGTATGACAAGGACAAGGATTTGATCTTGGGAGTGGGTGGCTGTGGTAGAAAACAAAGTCTTATGGTAGACGTAGTCACAGAACTAAGATGCCGATATCTCAAGTTGGCTTATTCTCAGCAGGAAGTAAGGTCTTTGAGACAGATGAGGAAGAGAGCAAGCAAGCAGATTTACAAACTAGATCAGAGAAGATCTTTGAGTGTGGTTTACTAGAATATGGAACAAAGAGGAAGCAAATAAGTTAGAAGCCTATTACATTTTTGAGGCAGTTGTGCTGCCGAAGAATTCATGACCTAATCTGAAAAGGTCTTTGACATTAAAATAATCTTTGAGGTGCTAAATCTGCAGCACAGAAAGGGAGCTTCAAAGTTCTATGGCCCTCAGAAGAGCCTAGATCTCCAGTGTTCAGCAATGATGTGGTCTGAGGCTAGCAGACAGGAAATAACCTCCCAGGTGGCTGAGTAAAGGCCCATAGGATGAAACAGGGAATACAATCCAGGTCAAATAAGAATGTTTTCCAGTGCCACAAGAAACCACTGTGCCTTTATCACTCCTCCCTTTCTGAACTGGAGTTTGTATTCTAATAGTCCTAGCCTCATTACCATTGTGCATTCAATATAAAGACCTGATGAGAGAGGATGTATCACCCAAAGATCCTTGGACTTTGGGTTAACGATAGCACTACATGGGATGCTGGGTTGTCCCCCTTGGGAAGAAGGGTATTCTGGAGGACAGAGGGATAGACTATGGAAGATCCAACTAACTGCCCATTGAAGTCTATGCCTTATCCCACAATGGCACTGCTTTAGTCCTTCCTTCTTGCATCTAGGTGTGAACATATAAAAATAATAGGCATGTTGTATCAGTAGAAATGTAATGTGTGAACACTTCTAATCCAAGGCTTTTTAAGAGAAGAGATATTTATTCATCTTCTGTTTCCTTCTGGCAGGTGGATGCAGATGATGAGAAGGACTTAAGGCAGAGCCACCAGATGAAAGGAGCCTGGAGAAGAGTTGTCCACTGAGCACAAACGCCAGCCTTATACTGTTACGTGACCAGAAATAAACTTTATTGTGTTAAGTCACTGAAAACCTCGAGTTTATAGTTATAGTAGCTAGCTTTGCTCTTCCTAATACTGATCTTGAGAAAAATACCATTTCTCGGGGCAGCAGTTTGTTCATTTTATAAAAATAGGTGGTTCAACAAAATCACTAAGATTCTTTAGTGATGCTACAATGATTAATCCCCCTTCATTTCGATTGTATGTGAACAAACATGAGCTCATGCTTATGTCTTCCCACCTTCCATAAATTCATCATTAACTGTACACACACAGAATTCAAATGGAATTGCTGATTCTTTTATCCAAGAATGTTCAAGATTGCAAGGCATTTTTTGCCTTACCTGTGTGGTAGGGCACTGTAGGTTCACCACCACAGAGGGACTGGTACAGCTGAACAAGTTAAAGTAAAACAATACGGTCTTGTTCCTGTTAAGAAAACAACATGTTTTTAGTGACTGTGGAAATATTCCATATCATTTCAGACCTGTAAACTTTTAATATAATGACTTCATTTTCCCTAGACACCTACAATATAGCCCCAACTCCCTTTTAAGCTGCCTAACATTCAAAGCTCCTTTTTGTAACAGTAAAAACTTGAAATAATCAAATTGTCCATCAACAACAGATTGGTTAAAGAATTTTACGTCCACAAAGACAACTATATTACCATTGAAAATAGTGTTGAAGAAAATGTTTAATGGATGGATAAATTCACAATACATTAATTTTAGGAAGGTTATTAAAAAGTATTAAAATATAATTAGATTTTAATTTTTCAAAAACAGGGAAAACATACACAAAACAAATTAATATATATGAATGGTGGGATATATGTTTAGTTAATTTTTGTACCTTTATGGATTTTCTAAAATAAATTCATCACTTTGGTTAACTAAAAAAAGATAAATTGAGTGATATTTTCTGCTTGAAATTGTGGTCAGTAGCATAGTAATGAGGCAGGGTGATATTCACCATCACTAGCATTGAGTGGAGTATTACTCTGCCATTTAGCAATCCATGATTCTCTTTTGAATCTCGATTTCATCTGTACAATGGGGAGAATACCAGCCCTACTACTTAACAGTGGTGTTGGGAGGACATAAGAGAATATGTAGTGAACTCAAGACAAGTGGCTGTCCAACTTCAATATGTATCTCTAAAATTTGAGAGTGTTTGTTGAAAATCGTGATTCTTGATGACTCCTCTACGCTTGAGAGTCCAAATCTCAGGCCACAGGGCCTAGGAATTCACATTTTCCCCCTGTTATCCCCAATAGATTGATTTTTGTATTTATTTTTATATAAATTCAATTAGCCAACATATAGTTCATCATTAGTTTCAGATATAGAGTTCAATAATTCATCAGGTACGTGTAACACCCAGTGCTCATCAGATCACGCGGCCTCCTTAATGCCTATCACCAAGTTACCCCATCCCCCCACTCTCCTTCCCTCCAACAACCCTCAGTTTGTTTCCTATAGTTAAGAGTCTCTCAAGGTTTTTCTCCCTCTCTGATGACTTCCCATTCAGTTTTCCCTCCCTTCCCCTATGATCCTCTATGCTGTTTCTCATATTCCACATGAGTGAAACCATATAATTGTCTTTCTCTGACTTATTTCACTCAGCATAACACCCTCCAGTTCCATCCATGTCATGTAAATGGTAAGTATTCATCCTTTCTTATGGCTGAGTAATAATCCATAGTATGTGTGTGTGTGTGTGTGTGTGTGTGTGTGTGTGTGTGTGTATGTGTGTGTGTATATATATATGTGTAAATATATATATGTGTGTATATATATATATGTGTGTGTAAATATATATGTGTGTATATATGTGTAAATATATATGTGTGTGTAAATATATATATGTGTGTGTGTATATGTGTGTGTGTATATATATATGTGTAAATATATATATGTGTGTGTGTGTGTATATATATGTGTAAATATATATATGTGTGTATATATTCATTCATTAATAGGATACACTATTATATATAGTGTATCTTCTTTATCTGTCAATGGACATCTCAGCTCTTTCCATAGTTTGGCTATTGTGGACATTGCTGCTATAAACATTGGGGTGAACGTGCCCCTTCAGATTACTACATTTGTACCCTTGTGCTTAATACCTAGTAGTGGGATTGCTGGGTCTAGGGTAGGTCTATTTTTAACTTCTTGAGGAACTTCCATACTGTTTTCCAGACTGACTATACCAGCATGCATTCACACCAACAGTGTAAGAAGGTACCCCCCTTTCTCTGCATTCTAGCCAACATTTGTTGTTTCCTGACTTAATTTTAGCCATTTGACTGTGACCCAGTATGTGTGAGGTGGTATCTCATTGTGGTTTTGATTTCCCTGATGCCAAGTGACGTTGAGCATTTTTTCATGTGTCTCTTGGCCATTTGTATGTCTTCTTTGGAGACATGTCTGTTCAGTCTTCTGCCCATTTCTTGATGGATTATTTGTTCTTTGGGTGTTGAGTTTGATAAGTTCTTTATAGATCTTGGATACTAGCCCTTATCTACTATGTCATTTGCAAAAATATGTATTAGTTAATATTAATGTAGTGTATCACACTGATTTGCAGATGTTGAATCACCCTTGCAGCCCAGGGATAAATCCCACTTTGGTCATGGTGAATAATCCTTTTAATGTACTGTTAGATCCTATTGGCTAATATCTTGGTGAGAATTTTTACACCCATATTCATCAGGGGCTTTGGTCTGTAATTTTCCTTTTTGATGGGATCTTTGTCTGGTTTTGAGATCAAAGTAATGCTGGCCTCATAGAGTTTGGAAGTTGTCCTTCCATTTCTGTTTTTTGAAACAGCTTCAGAAGAATAGGTATTAATTCTTCTTTGAACGTTTGGTAGAATTTCCCCAGAAAGCCTTCCGGTCCTGGACTTTTGTTTTTTGGGAGATTTTTTATTAAGTCTTCAATTTCCTTGCTGGTTATGTTTCTGTTCAGGTTTTCTGTTTCTTCCTGTTTCAGTTTTGGTACTTTATACGTCTCTAAGAATGCATCTATTTCTTCCAGATTGCCTAATTTGTTGGTATACAGATGCTCATAATATGTTCTTATAATTGCCTGTGTTTTTTTGGTGTTTGTCATGATCTCTCCTCTTTCATTCATGATTTTATTAATTTGGGTTTTTTTTCTTTTTGATAAGTCTTAATTTGGGTCTTTTTTCTTTTTGATAAGTCTGGCTAGGGGTTTATCGATCTTATTAATTCTTTCAAAAAACCAGCTTCTAGTTCTGTTCATCTGTTCTACTGTTCTTTTGGTTTCAGTTTGATTGATTTCTGCTCTAAACTTCATTATTTATCATCTCCTGCTTGGGTTAGGCTCTATTTGCTATTCTTTATCCAGCTCCTTTAGGTGTAAGGTTAGCTTGTGTATTTGAGACTTTTCTAATTTCTTGAGAAAGGATGTATTGCTATGTACTTTCATCTTAGGGCTGCCTTTGCTGCATCCCAAGAGTTTTGAACAGTTGTGTTCTCATTTTCATTTATTCCCACGAATTTTTAAAATTCCTCTTTAATTTCCTGGTTGACCCATTCATTCTTTAATAGGATACACTTTAACCTCCAAGTATTTGAGTTCCTTCCAAATTTCCTCTTGTGATTGAGTTCAAGTTTCAAAGCCCTGTGGTCAGAAAACATGCAGGGAATAATCTCAATCTTTTGGTATCAGTTGCGACCTGATTTGTGACCCAGTATGTGATCTATTCTAGAGAAAGTTCCATGTGCACTCAAGAAGAATATGTATTCTGTTGCTTTAGAATGGAATGTTCTGTATATACCTGTGAAGTCCGTTTCTTTTTTTTTTATTTTATTTTATTTTTTTTAATAATGATTTTTTATTATATTATGTTAGTCACCATACAGTACATCCCCAGTTTTCGATGTAAGGCTCGATGATTCATTAGTTGTGTATAACACCCAGTGCACCATGCAATATGTGCCCTCCTTACTACCCATCACCGGTCTATCCCATTCCCCCACCCCCCTCCCCTCTGTAGCCCTCAGTTTGTTTCTCATAGTCCATAGTCTCTCATGTTTCATTCCCCCTTCTGATTACCCCCCCTTTCTTTATCCCTTTCTTCCCCTACTGATCATTCTAGTTCTTATGTTCCATAGATGAGAGAAATCATATGATAGTTGTCTTTCTCTGCTTGACTTATTTCACTAAGCATTATCTCCTCCAGTGCCGTCCATGTTGTAGCAAATGTTGAGAACTCATTCTTTCTGATTGCTGAGTAATATTCCATTGTATATATGGACCACAACTTCTTAATCCAGTCATCTGTTGCAGGGCATCTCGGCTCCTTCCACGATTTAGCTATTGTGGACATTGCTGCTATGAACATTGGGGTGCATATGGCCCTTCTCTTCACTACGTCTGTATCTTTGGGGTAAACACCCAGTAGTGCAATGGCTGGATCATAGGGTAGCTCAATTTTTAACTTTTTAAGGGACCTCCACACGGTTTTCCAGAGTGGCTGTACCAACTTGCATTCCCACCAACAATGTAGGAGGGATCCCCTTTCTCCACATCCTCTCCAACAATTGTTGTTTCTTGCCTTGTCTATTTTTGCCATTCTAACTGGCGTAAGGTGGTATCTCAGTGTGGTTTTGATTTGAATTTCCTTGATGGCTAATGATTTTGAACATTTTTTCATGTGTCTGTTAGCCATTTGTATGTCTTCATTGGAAAAGTGTCTGTTCATATCTTCTGCCCATTTTTTGATTTGTTTATTTGTTTCTCGTGTATTGAGTTTGAGAAGTTCTTTGTAGATCTTGGATACCAGTCCTTTATCTGTAGTGTCATTTGCAAATATCTTCTCCCATTCCGTGGGCTGCCTCTTAGTTTTTCTGACTGTTTCCTTGGATGTGCAGAAACTTTTAATCTTGATGAAGTCCCATAAATTCATTTTATCTTTTGTTTCTCTTGCCTTTGGGTATGTGTCATGAAAAAGGTTGCTTTGGCCGATGTCATAGAGGTTGCTGCCTATGTTCTCCTCTAGAATTTTGATGGATTCCTGTCTCACATCGAGGTCTTTCATCCATTTGGAGTTTATTTTTGTGTATGGTGTGAGATAGTGGTCAAGTTTCATTCTCTTGCATGTAGCTGTCCAATTTTCCCAGCACCATTTATTGAAGAAACTGTCTTTTTCCCACCGGATGTTTTTTCCTGCTTTATCAAATATTAGTTGCCCAAAGAGCTGAGGGTCCATTTCTGGGCTCTCTATTCTGTTCCATTGGTCTATGTGTCTGTTTTTGTGCCAGTACCATGCTGTCTTTGTGATCACAGCTTTGTAGTACAGCTCAAAATCCGGCATTGTGATGCCCCCAGCTTTGTTTTTCCTTTTCAACAGTTCCTTGGAGATTCGGGGTCTTTTCTGGTTCCATACAAATTTAAGGACTATTTGTTCCAGTTCTTTGAAAAACGTTCTCGGTATTTTGATCGGGATAGCATTGAAAGTGTAGATTGCTCTGGGTAGCATGGACATTTTAACTATGTTAATTCTTCCGATCCATGAGCATGGAATATCTTTCCATCTTTTTATGTCTTCCTCAATGTCTTTTAAGAGTGATTTATAGTTTCTAGAATAAAGGTCCTTTACGTTTCTGGTTAATTCCAAGGTAACGTATGGTTTTTGGTGCTATTGTAAATGGGATGGATTCCCTGATTTCTCTTTCTTCGTTCTCGTTATTCGTGTACAGAAATGCAACTGATTTCTGAGCATTGATTTTGTATCCCGCCACGTTACTGAATTGCTCTATAACTTCTAATAGTTTGGGAGTGGCTTCTTTTGGGTTTTCCATATAGAGTATCATGTCGTCTGCGAAGAGAGACATTTTGACTTCTTCTTTGCCGATTTGAATACCTTTGATCCCTTTTTGTTGTCTGATTGCTGTTGCAAGGACTTCTAGTACTATGTTGAATAATAGTGGCGAGAGTGGGCATCCTTGTCGTGTTCCTGATCTTAAGGGAAAGGCTTCCAGCTTTTCCCCATTGAGAATAATATTTGCAGTAGGCTTTTCATAGATGGCTTTTATGAGATTGAGAAATGTACCTTCTATTCCTACACTCTGAAGGGTTTTAATCAGGAAAGGATGCTGTATTTTGTCAAATGCTTTTTCGGCATCGATTGAGAGGATCATATGGTTCTTGAGTCTTTTCTTGTTGATATGATGTATCACGCTGATTGATTTGCGAATATTGAACCACGCTTGCATCCCAGGTATGAATCCCACTTGATCGTGGTGGATAATCCTTTTAATGAACTGTTGGATTCTATTAGCAAGTATCTTGTTGAGGATTTTGGCATCCATATTCATTAGGGAAATCGGTCTGTAATTCTCCTTTTTGAGGGGGTCTTTGCCTGGTTTGGGGATCAAGGTAATATTGGCCTCATAGAATGAGTTTGGTAGCTTTCCTTCTGTTTCTATTTTTTGAAATAGCTTTAGGAGAATAGGTATTATTTCTTCTTTGAATGTTTGGTAGAATTCCCCAGGAAAACCGTCCGGGCCTGGAGTTTTGTTATTTGGAAGGTTGTTTATCACTGACTCAATTTCTTCATAATTAATTGGCCTGTTTAAGAAATCAATTTCTTCCTTTTTCAATCTTGGTAGTTTATAGGTTTCCAGGAAGGATTCCATCTCTTCCAGATTGCTTAGTTTATTGGCATATAGCTGTTGATAAAAATTTCTAATAATCCTTCCAATTTCAATGGTGTTCGTCGTGACCTCTCCTTTTTCATTCATAATTTTAATAATCTGGGTCCTTTCTCTTTTCTTTTGGATAAGTCTTGCCAGTGGTCTGTCAATTTTATTGATTCTCTCCAAGAACCAGCTTCTAGTCCTGTTGATCTGCTCTACTGTACTTCTGGTTTCTGCTTGATTGATTTCAGCTTTAATTTTGGTCAACTGCTTCCTTGTGCGTGGATTAGGCCTGTCCCTCTGTTGCTGTTCCAGCTTCTTGAGGTGAGAATATAAAAACTGCATTTTAGATTTTTCTATTCTTTTGAGTGAGGCTTGGATGGCTATGTATTTCCCCCTTAGGACTGCCTTTGCAGTATCCCATAGGTTTTGGACTGTTGTATTTTCATTCTCATTGGTCTCCATAAATTGTTTAATTTGATTTTTGATTTCCTGGTTTATCGAGTCATTCCTGAGCAGGATGGTTCTTAGTCTCCAAGTGTTTGAGTTTCTTCCAAATTTTTCCGTGTGGTTGAGTTCCAATTTCAGAGCGTTGTGGTCTGAGAATATGCAGGGGATAATTTCAATCTTTTGGTATTGGCTGAGACCTGTTTTGTGTCCCAGAACATGGTCTATTCTTGAAAATGTTCCATGGGCATTAGAATAGAATGAGTATTCTTTGGTTCTGGGGTGTAGTGTTCTATATATATCTAAGAGGTCCAACTCGTCGAGTATGGCATTCAAAGCCTTTGATTCTTTGCTTAGTTTTTGCCAGGGTGTTCTGTCTATTTCTGAGAGTGGAGTGTTGAGGTCCCCTACTATTAATGTATTTTTATCTATATGTCTCTTTATTCTGGTTAAGAGTTGGCTTGTGTATCTTGCTGCTCCCCTGTTGGGGGCATATATATTTATAATTGTCATATCCACTTGTTGAATACTTCCTTTAAGAATAATATAGTGCCCTTCTGACTTCAGAGGGGAGGGGGGTGGGGGAATGGGTAGGCCGGTGATGGGTAGTAAGGAGGGCACGTATTGCATGGTGCACTGGGTGTTATACACAACTAATGAATCATCGAGCCTTACATCGGAAACCGGGGATGTACTGTATGGTGACTAACATAATATAATAAAAAATCATTAAAAAAAAATAATAATATAGTGCCCTTCTGCATCTCTAACTATAGTCTGTAGTTTAAAATCCAATTTATCTGATATGAGAATTGCTACCCCAGCTTTCTTTTGAGGTCCATTTGCGTGAAAGATGGTACTCCATCCCCTTACTCTCAGTCTGAATGCATCTTTGGGTTCGAAATGAGTCTCTTGTAGACAGCAAATGGATGGGTCATTTCTTTTTATCCAATCTGCAACCCTGTGGCATTAAAAGCAAGAATTTAAACCATTAATGTTCAGGCTGAGTACTGAGAGATATGCTTTTAATTCTGCCATGTTGTCAGTAAAGTCTTTGTTTGTATTGGCTGTGACTTTCTGTTTTGTATCACTCTTGGGGCCTTTTTACTTTTATAGAACCCCCCGTAATACCTCCTGTAGGGCTGGTTTCGTGGTTACGAAATTGGCTAGTGACTGTCGATTCTGAAATGTCTTTATTTCTCCATCAATTCTGAATGACAGCCTTGCTGGATAAAGGATCCTTGGCTGCATGTTTTTCTCTGAAAGAGCTTTAAAAATGCTCCCCCAACCCTTTCTCTCATTCCAGGTCTGTGTAGACAGGTCTGACGTAATTCTGATGCCTTTGCCTTGGTACGTGAGAAATTTCTTTGCCCTGGCCGCTTTCAATACTGTATCCTTGGATCTCATATTTGCGAATTGTACTATGACGTGACGTGGTGTAGGTCTGTCATGGTTGAGCTTGGGAGGGGTCCTCTCTGCCTCTTGGACACGAATTTTTGTTTCCCTTGCTAGATTAGGGAAGTTTTCAGCTACAATTTGTTCAAATATCTCTTCTAGGCCTCTGTTTTTCTCCACCCCCTCGGGGATGCCGATGATTCTAACATTGGATCGTTTCGTTGAGTCAGTAATCTCCCGTAGCCAACATTCGTGGGCGTGGATTTTTTTAAGACCATCTTCTATTTTTATTTTTTCCTCTATTAACCCATCCTCCAATTCACTAACCCTTTCCTCCGCTTCCGTGACCCTGGCCGTCAGAGCCTCTAGTTTTGCCTGCATTTGGCTCATAGAATTTTTAATTTCTGTCAAATTCGCTCTCGTTTCCGCCCTTAGGGATTCTATATTCTCAGTAATATTTTCCTGAATACTTTTTTCAAGTCTACTCATTATTTTGACAGTCCATCTGTTTCTGTGTATCGTCTTTGTTCCTTTCTGGTCAATGTTACTTTTGGGCTCTCTCTTCGCTTACAAGATCCCCTTTAATATTTCTTGCAGGGCTGGTTTAATGATCACAAATTCTTTTAGTTTCTGTTTGTCCTAGAAGCTCTTTATCTCTCCTTCCATTCTGAATGACAGCCTTGCTGGATAAAGTATTCTTGGCTTCATGTTTTTCTCATTTAGTACCCTGAATATGTCATGTCAGCTCTTTCTGGCCTGCCAGATCTCTGTGGATAGGTCTTCTGCCAATCTAATGTTCCTACCTTTGTAGGTTAAGGATCTCTTATCTCAAGATGCTTTCAGGATTTTCTCTTTATCTCTGAAATTTGCAAGCTGCATTATTATATGTTGGGGTGTTGATCTATATTGATTGATTTTGAGGGAGATTCTCTGTGCCTCCTGGACTTGAATGCCTATTTCCTTCCCCAGACTAGGGATGTTCTCAGCTATAATTTGCTCAAAAAAAATCAAAAACAAAAACAAATAAACAAACAAACAAAAAAAACTACTGCCCCTCTCTTTCTTCTTCCTCTGGAACCCCAATAATTCTAATCTTGTTTTGCTTTATATTATCACTGATCCCTCGAATCCTCCCCTCATGGTCCAGTAATTGTTTCTCTCTCTTTTGCTCAGTTTCTTTATTCTCCGTAATTTTGTCTTCTATATCACTTATTTTCTCTTCTGCCTCATCTATCCTAGCAGTAAGAGCCTCCATTGTTGATTGCAGCTCAGCAATAACCTTTTTGATTTCAATCTGATTAGGTCTTAGTTTTTTTATTTCTCCAAAAGGGATTCTCTTGTGTCTTCTATGCTTTTTTAAGCCCAGCTAGTATCTTTATAATCATTGTTCTTAATTCTAGCTCTGACATTTTACCAATATCCATATTTATTAAGTCTCTCACAGTGATTACTACCTCTTGTTCTTTTTTGCTGGGAATTTTCCTTTCTGTCATTTTGTCCAGAGAAGAATAGATGAACAAGAGAATAAAAAAGAAATTAAAAAAAATATCAACCACAACCCCAGCAAAATATACACTAGGCAAATCAGAGGAGATCAGAAACCAAAAAAGAAAAAAAGGGGAGGGCAAGAGAGAATATAATCAAACAGGTAGACAGAACAGGGTGATACACTTGGTTCTGGGTATATTTTTGTCTGTTAGAAAACACTTGATCCCAAAATTGTAAAGAAAGAAAAACATATATATATACAAAAATAAAACTGAATACAGTGAAAGGAAACCAAAAATGAAGAATATACCTATCAAATATAAATGTAAAAATGAAAATTAAAAAAAGACTTAAAGAGTTGATAAAAGAAGCTAGTTAAAAAGGAAAAAAAGAAAAAAGTTAAAATTGAAAGACTAAAGAATCATGAGAAAAAAACCTCAAATTCTATATACTATTTTCCCCTAGTGCAGAAGTTCTTCAGTTCTGTGTGACCCATAAACTTGGTATTTGCCTGATGTTCCTGCTGATCTTCTGTGGGAGGAGCCTGCTGTGCTGATTCTTAGGTGTCTTTGCCTGGGCAGACTTGCACCACCTCTTGCCAGGGGGCCTGGCTCAGTGTAAGCTGTTTCTGGTTGCTCTAAGTGGCTTCTGTTCCCTGAAGGATTTTCATGCCACTTTAGAGGATGAAAAAAAATAAAAACAAAAATGGTGGCACCCTGATCTCCAGCCCCGGAGCTGAATGATTGTGGCCCCCACTCTTCAGTGCACCCTCAGGGAGAAGTAGGCAATCACTTTTGTGTGCGCCAAACTCCACAGAATCCTGCAGTACACACCCTCGCCCATCCTCCCAGGGGAGGGTGGGGGGTTCTCCCCATGGCCCCACTGCTTTCTGGGCCCTTGCTCCAGGAGCTGTTGCTCAATCCTGTGTGTACCCACACAGCTCCTCCCACTGGAAAGAGTAGGGTCTCGCAGTGGTTTTGCTGCTTGCTGGGCCCCTGCCTGGTGAGCAGCCACCTGACTGTGCTGCAGTTTGAGCTTTATGGCAACACCTAGCGGAGAGGCCCCTGTGGGGCTCGCTAACTGTAGCTGGCTTTCCCATTCCAATGCTTGGGAACTCTGCTGCACTCAGGCACCCCTGTTCTTTCTGAGAACCTGAGGATCCTGAGATCACACTGTCCTACCTAACTTTCTGCCCCACTTCACCACCTGAACACCTCTTTAGGCAGAGATGTCACTCATTCGAAAAGACTTCTAAAAGTTCCGATTTTATGCTCTGCTGCTATATCACTTTCCAGTTGCCGGTTCACAGAGTCTCCCTCTCCCTGCAGTTTATCTTCCAATGTAACGCCTCTGATTCACTTCTCTGCACCTCCACGCTTCTTCTTGCAGAAAGTGGCCAATTTTCTATTTGTAGAATTGCAGCCATTCTTTTCTTAGATCTCAGGTTGAGTTTGCAGGTGTTCAGAATGATTTGATAGATATCTAGCTGAATTCAAGGGACCAGATGAAACAAGGGCCCCCTACTCCTCTGCCATCTTCCCTCCACTTCCTCCCCAGAAGATTTAAATACAGGTCATTTATAAACCACACCTTGAGAAAATACAGCCCTAAATATTCAAGCATTTGTTAAGTCCCCAATTAATGTGACTACATATATAGCAGAATGTATAATAGACTGTTGACTCAATCACCAAGTAGGATCCAAATGTAAAAATAAAGCAAGCTCTCCACAAAAAAAAAAAAAAAAAAAAAAAAAAAAATGCTGGCTAGATTCTTGCATCATTTCTACCCTCTTCCAGACCATGAATGGGTGAATTTTTTTCCCAATTCCAAATTGCAGAGGGTTCTGAAAGAATTTCTCATAAAGACTGAGGGTACCTATAGGAAGGGCGGACCAGCATTTCATTTTCAATTGTACATCTCTTCTGTGGCAGACTTATTCATTGACCTTCTGTGCCCATTTTAGAAGTGAGAAATGAAACTCAAAGAGACCACAGAAGGTTAGAAAAGCCAATGGCACAGAAAGAGTGGAGCCCTGAAGCAGCCTCTTATGGGAGGATATAGAATCAAGTAAATGGGCTTGTACTTCCCTGGTGATACCTCATCTGACACCAAGAGACTGGAGGTGAGTCACCAGGGATGGAGCTGAAGGGGTTTGGAGGGGGCAAGCCAAAGCTGATCTCTCAAATCAAAGGACTACTTAATAAGGACTTCCCCCAGAGAATCTCTTTTTGTACACCATGAGAGAGCCAACTTTTGGATGCTTACCCCCAAAGAGGGTGTTGATGCCTAGTTAATCATGTCTTAGCTGCAGGAGCAACAACCACATGGGACTAGGGCAGTGGCCAGGCACTCCTCCTCCTTCCATCCCGCACACCACAAAGAAAGAGCCAGAACCAAAAGAGAGGGAAGAGAAGGGTAACAACACAACCAGGCACTCTCTTCCTCTCTCAGTAACCTTGCAGAGTTCAAACTTGAGCTGGGGGATTGGAAGAAATGAGATTCAAATTTTAAATTGGACTACACAAAACTCTATAACAATAGAAAGGGTCTGGAAAAATACAGAATCTACCTGAGATGTTAGTGAGAAGAAGACAGACTTGCAAGAACTTTGTTAAAGGCAATGATATGGGGGAAAAAAAAAAACATTTCATGTTTGTAATCCTATCAAGTTCAGATGGCTCAAGAATATGGCCATGAACTTATATACAGTATGCACACAGGTATTTCACAATTCCGCAAGAGCCAACTTTGCTCTTTCACCACTCAAACAGCCCTATCATCTACACAGTCTTGCAGTACATGTGATTTGAATTTGTACCTATGTAAATGAATAAATTATTTCATGTCATGAATCACTGGAGTTCCTTGGGAGTAGTTAAAACTGTGAATGGTAAATCACTAAGTGTCAAGAGTCCCCCATAGCTAAAATTGATTTATAAACTGCAAAATGCTACATAAACTCAAGTTATTCACCAGATTATGCTATTGTCAAGGGTAAGGTTTATACCTTTTTCACCTTTATATCCCACTTTTCCAACACTTATCCTAGTACTTGGCCCATTCTAGATATTTATTAAATGTTGCAGAATGAATGAGAACAATTTCAGAGTAAGTTGTTGTTTAATCTTAGAATCCTCCTTAGTTTCCCAGTACAAATCTATAATCACTCAATCGCAGTCTGTCTGATATCCTTAAACTTCAGTGAACCTCATGGGGCACCCTGGTAGCTCAGTCGGTTAAGTGTCCGACTCTTGATTTCGGCTCAGTGTCACAACTTAGGGTTCTGGGATAGAACCCCACATTGGGTTTCATGCTCTCCCTCTGCACTTTCCCCCACACATGTACTCTTTCTCTAAAACAAATAAATCTTAAACAAGAACAAACTTCAATGAACCTTAAATTCCTCAGGTACAGCATTGGTGGTGATGGTTGCAACTGAGCAATTCTGTGGGAGTGACTGAGGGAGTAACTATTTAACTTAAACTGTATTTCCATCAAGAAACAACAAAGTAAAATCAACTGCAAACTACTAGTTCAAAACGATGTACCATGCACTTAAGCCTTTCCTCCTCTTCCCTAAGACTCATCGAAATAAAAGAATAGAAGTAGAAAAAGGAGTATACCTCACCACACCATCTAAGGGTGAAAAGACAGGATCTGTTCACAACTGTATGAGAGTTCAACAATTTCTGGAAGCTGGAATGCATGTGAGAATATGTTGAGTGATGAATGTACCACAGAGGGGTAGGGAAAGGGTGAGATACAACTTGCCTGTTAGAAATCATGAGATGCTGGATTCAGAGTTGAAAGTGAAACATGTGGCTGAACAGAAGATTAAATGAAGGTTTACGTACAGAGCTACAGTACACACCTCTTTTTCCCATACCCCAGCACTTGGGATTCCAATGTCCAAGAAAAACATGCAAAACTGAGGCCTCCTTTGTGGAATGAACCTTCTGGGATTAGCAAAGGCTTTTATGGAATTTGGTGCCCCGGCTTACAAGCCTTCATATTGGGCATTTTGCAAGCACATGTCTGACAGCCAGCTTCCCATCAGTTCATGCGGTAGTGAAATCTGACAGCAAACGTGGCCTCATCACACTACACAGGGCAGAGGTCTCACAGGAAAACCGACCTACAAACATAGTTGTGGGACAAATTCATACAAGTGACTTAGTTCAGTCTTTAATAATAATGGGTAATCAAGTAAAATCAGGAATGTAAGGAAGAATCAGAATATGAAAAGAAAGACTAAAGTAAACAAAAACCGATGCTGGATGAAACACAATAATTTAGGGCATAGGATGGACCTTTAAAAAATATCCAGTATTTTCAAAATAATTCAAGCAGACTGTCCATAAAATAGAAATACTATAACATTACAAAGGAATAATAAGAGGGTAAGAGGGCTTTTAAAGATGAAAAATATGAAGAAGATAGAAGAGTAGGAGGACCCTAAGCTCACCTCATCCCATGGATACAACTAGATAACACCCACATCAGTATAAATAACCCAGAAAATGACCCAAAGACTGACAGAACAGATTCTCCGCAGCTAAACATAGAGAAGAGGCCACGTTGAAGAGGGTAGGAAGGGCAGAGGCACAGACAGGAGTTAAACAGACCCACAGGATTGTCCCCAGGAGGGACAATGCAAGTACAGAGAGGGAAAAGAAACACACCCTCACACCAGGCACACCACACATGGAGAACCTGCATGGGGAAAATAAACCCCCATAACATTTGGCTTCGAAAACCAGAGGGGCCGAATTGTGAGTCTTTACAATCACCGGGGCTTAGTGCCTAGAACTTTAAAAGTCAGTAGGATGGACTCTAGAAGAGCTGGGAGAGCCTGGAGGACAGGAGGATACCAAGTCCCCACCCTTAAAAAGATAGTGCAAGAAACAGCCCCACTAAGATACAGCATAGAGGCAGCAGTTTGAAAAACACCTGGCTTGTAGAGGATGGAGATTTGTTTACTATCTGAGAATGAAGGCTGGAGGGGCAGGGATTTGGGGGAGATATCTCCAAGAACAAAAGAGCTGACAAGTGTCATTTCCCCCCCACCCTGCCCCCCAGCTTAGACACAGGAACACCTGTGGGGACCAACACAGTGCCAACACTTGATATCTCACTTGCTAACACTGTACCCTGCCCCCGCATTCTCCAATAGACATGGCCCTCCATAGACAAGCCTCCATTATAGGCCCCTCCCAAGCAGACCTGAGCAGAGCTTCCTGACCTAGGGCACCTCACCCCTGTGTTCTCCTGCGGACCTGCCCCCTCTAATACAACCCTGGAGAGGCCATCCAAAGTACTACCATGAGCCTGGCAGTGCACAAGCAGCACTGAGAGAGGCCAGCACAACTCCAGAGTGACTCCTGCCCAGGGGACACAGCAGATCGAATTTGGCCACAAAGGTGGGCTGGGGACAAACAATCCTGCAGTTCAATGCTACTGCATCTCTGGCAAACATTTAGTCTGACTCAACTCAAGTGCAAGGTGGCTGCAGATTGTCCACTAACATAGGGAACAAATGCTGCCCACAAGGAAAGAGAGCCATTGCATACAACTGGACTATTGGTAAATACAACTCAGCCACCACAGCAGGGCACACACAACATACATAAGAGACATTCCTAAAGTGCCAGGTTCTGGTAAACAGGGAACATTGCACTGCAGGACACTGCAGGACCTCCTCTTTATAAGGCCATTAGTTTCAAGAGCAGGAAGTGTAGCTGATTTTCCTAACACATAAAAACAGACACAGATTTACAAAATGAGGAGACAGAGGACTTTGTTCCAAATAAAAGAACAAAATTACAGAAAGAGCACTAAATGTAATGAAGTAATATATATACCTGATAGAGAATTTAAAGCAATGGTCACAAAAAAACTCAGTGGA
Source organism: Ursus arctos (assembly GCF_023065955.2). Classification (NCBI taxonomy): domain Eukaryota; kingdom Metazoa; phylum Chordata; class Mammalia; order Carnivora; family Ursidae; genus Ursus; species Ursus arctos. The sequence continues at coordinate 44,241,054 of NW_026622786.1, read as the reverse complement.
CTTGAGAAAAGAGTGGAGGACCTCAATGAGACCCTTAACAGACAGAAAACACGAAAAAGAACCAATCGGAGATGAAGAAATAATAACGAAAATTAAAAATACACTAAATGGAATAAATAGTGGACTAGAGGAAGCAGAGAAACAGATTAATGATCTGGAGGACAGAATAATGGAAACCAATCAACCTGAACAGGAGAGAGAAAAAAATAATACAAAATGAGAATAGACTTAGGGGGTGCCTGGGTGGCTCAGTTTGTTAAGCGACTGCCTTCGCCTCAGGTCATGATCCTAGAGTCCTAGGATCGGGTCCCGCATCGGGTTCCCTGCTTGGCGGGGAGTCTGCTTCTCCCTCTGACCCTCCCCTCTTGTGCTCTCTCACTCTCAAATAAATAAAATCTTCAATAAAATAAAATAAAATTAAAAAAGAAGATAGACTTAGGGACCTCAGTGACACCATCAAGTGCTTGCATTCACATTGTACAGATCCTAGAAAGAGAAGAGAGAAAAAAGGGAGTAGAAAACTTATTTGAAGAAATAATAGGTGAAAACTTCCCAAATCTGGGGAAGGAAACAGAAATCCAGATCCAAGACGCACAGAGAACCCCCAACAAAATCAACCCAGGAAGATCCACACCAAGACACATAGTAATTAAAATGGCAAAAAGCAGTGATAAGGAGAGAATTTTAAAAGCAGCAAAAGAAAACAGGTGATTACGAGGGAAATCCCGTAAGGCTATCAGCTGATTTTTCAGCAGAAATTCTGTAGGCCTGAAGAGGGTGGCATGATATATTCAAAATACTGAAAGAAAAAAACCTGCAACCAAGAATACTCTATCCAGCAAGGCAAACATTCAGAATAGAAGGAGAGATAAAGAATTTCCCAAACAAAAATTAAAGGAATTCATGACCACTAAACCAGCCCTACAAAAAATATTAAAGGGGACTCTTTGAGTGTTTAGGAAAGACAAACAATCCTGTTTACTGGACCACTTTCCTACACCATATACAAAAATAAAAATGGATTAAAGACCTAAATGTGAGACAGGAAACCATCAAACTCCTCTTTGATGATGACCTCTGACATCAGTTGTAGCAGCTTTTTACTAGACACATCACCGGAGGCAAGGGAAACAAAAGCAAAAATCAACTTTATCAGTCCCAAAAATGGGACTTTATCAAGATAAAAAGCTTCTGCACAGTGAAGGAAACAATCAACAACGACTATAAGGCAATCTATGGAATGGGGGAAGATATTAGCAAATGACATATCTGATAAAGTGTTGGTATCCAAAAATCTAAAAAGAACTTATCAAACTCAACACTCAGAAAATAAGTAACCCAATTAAAAAAAGGGCTGAAGACACAAATAGACATTTTTCCAAAGAAGACTTCCAGATGGCCAACAGACACATGAAAAGATGCTCAACATCACTGATTATCAGAAAAATGCAAATCAGAACTACAGTGAGATATCACCTCAGACCTGTCAGAATGGCTAAAAATAACAATACAGGAAATAACAGGTGTTAGCAAGAATGTGGAGAAAAGGGGAACCCTCTTCACTGTTGGTGGGAATACACTCTGGTGCAGTCACTCTGGAAAAGACTATGGAGGTCCCTCCAAAAGTTAAAAATAGAGCTAGTCTATGTCCCAGCAATTGTACTACTAGGTATTCACCCAAAAGATGCAAAAATACTCATTTGAAGGGATTCATGCACCCTGATGTTTATAGCAGCATTATCAACAATAGCCAAGTTATGGAAAGAGCCCAAATGTCCATCAACTGATGAATGGATAAAGAATATTTGGGGTGTGTGTATACATACACACACACACACACACACACACACACACACACACAGGAATATTACTCAGCCATTAAAAATAATGAAATCTTGCCATTTGCAACAAAGTGGATGAAACTAGAGAGTATTATCCTAAGTGAAATAATTCAGTAAGAGAAAGAAAAACACTGTATGAGTTCACTCCTACGTGGAATTTAAGAAACAAAACATATGAACATAAAGGGAAAAAGAGAGATAACCCATAAAACAGACTCTTAACTATAGAGAACAAACTGAGGGTTGCTGGAGAGGAGGTTGGGTGGGGTGGACGGGTTAAATGGGCACTGGTTGTGAGCAGAATTGAGTATTATAGGAAGTGATGAATCACCAAATTCTATACCTGAAACTAACATTACATTGTATGTTAACCAACTGGAATTTAAATAAAAATGTGAAACTAAAAAAAAAAAAAAAATGAATCCAGGAAGTCCAAGGTATGAATAACAGAATTCCAAAGAGACAATCAATAAATGGGAAGAATGAAAACAGCAAAGAAATAACTGAAGAAAATTTTCCAGGGCTAATAAGAATCCTAGTTTTTTCAAAATTAAAGGACTCAGGACTGAACAAAAAGAATTTAAGAAGAGAAAAAGACCTGAGGTGCCTGGGTGGCTCAGTCGTTAAGGGTCTGCCTTCGGCTCAGGTCATGATCCTGGGGTCCTGAGATCGAGCCCCACATCAAGCTCCCTGCTCAGGGGGAAGCCTGCTTCTCCCCCTCCCACTCCCCCTGCTTGTGTTCCCTCTCTCGTTGTGTCTCTCTGTCAAATAAAATCTTTATTTAAAAAAAAAAAAAAGGAGAAGAAGAGAAAAAGACCTATGTCTCATTGTGAGATTTCAAAACACTAAGAATAAAGAAATGATTTTAAATGCCTTTTCCAAAAGAAAAAAAGTCACTGCAAAGTATGTGAATCAGACTGACATTAGCCACACTGGATGCCAAAAACATTGAAATAATGGCTTCAAATTCCTGACAAAAAATGTCTTTCAAGGTACACATCTATCAGTAGGCCATCAATCAACTATAAAGAGAGAGAAGAAAAGTATTTCTAGGGACTCAGGAAATTACTTGCTGTGCTTCCTTTTCTTAGGAAAATCATTGAGAATGTTCTCCATCAAAACAAGGGTGTCAGCAAGGAAAACAAATTGGCAAACAGGAAACAGTACATGGGACATGCACATACTTTAAAAAGTGTCTGTTGTTTATCTGAAATTAAAATTTAAGTGGGCATTCTGTGTTTTTGTTTGCTAAATTGGACAACTCTGGAATCAGGATCCAATCTAATGGGGTAGACAAGTCCCAAAATTAAAGCTATGCAGTAGATCTAAAATTTACCCAGTCCTGAGTGAAACAAAAGGACAAAGGCTCAGAGAAAAGGGCCTCTGAAAAAAATGGGGTGATTAGGTAGAAAAACTTGTGGTCCTGATAAAGGCTATTCACAAAAAACTTAGCATAATACCTTCTAAGTCCATCCATGTTGTTGCAAATGGCAAGATTTCATTCTTTTTTATGGCTAATGTTCCATTATGCTTATATGCCACAAAACAAGTGAACAAATGAATACAATAACAAAAGAGAAACAGAATCATAAATAGAATAAACTGGTGGTTGCCGGAGGGGCAGGGGCAGAGAGACAGGCAAAATAGGTGGATGCGGATTAAAAGGTAGTCACTTCCAATTATAAAATCAATAGGTCACAGGGATGAGAAGGACAACATAGGGAATATAGTCAATAATAATGCAATAACTTTCTGTGATGACAGATGGTAACTACCCCTGACATGGCGAGCATATTGAAATGTATGTATACAGTTGTTCAATTACTATGTTGTACACCTGAAACATTGTAAATCAACATTATATATAATTACATACTACATTACATATGAGGTGATATTAAAAGTCAACTACAGGCCAATTAAAAAAACGTTTAAAGAAAAAAACCTTGTTGGCAAACAAAATATAATTAAAATGTTAATGCCCTATGTTGAAGCAAACTAAAATGTGGGATGATACTAAGCCATAATAAAGCATAAGATTTGACACTGATATCAGTGACCTAGAAGACATGAAAATGGAATGCCCTGGGATTGAATAAAGTTTACAAAGCTATAACAAAGTAAAAGTTTGTTTCCAACTTCTAGAATCAAACTACGAGTAGAACATGAAAGGTTCTGTTAAAGTTTCGGAACTGAACTTCGTAACACATTTGATTATGTAAGAGGTAAGTACAGAAAGTGGAAGGAGAAATGAAAAGAAAGAGGGAGAGAAGGGTAGCAGGAAAATATCCTCCTTTAAATGGAGAGGAGTCAAAACACTGACAGAAGTTAATGGAACAAGAAGTAGAGGTGTTAGTATACCATTTAAAGTCATAGGAATAACTGTATGAAAATCTAAAGGTAATAATTATTCTAACTGCAAACAAGGGAGGAGGAGGGGATCAGGCAAAGAGATCATGTAAAGGAGTTAAATCTTCATTTTTCATAGCAGGCTGGCAATGGATACTTTTTTTTAATGGATACTTTCTAACATTAATAAAGCACAAAAGAATAAGCCTATTACTTAAAGTATGAAAAAAACCACCAGAGAATTAAGGCCAGTGTTACAGACTGAATGTTTGTGGCCACCTGCAAATTCGTATGTTGAAATCCTAACCCTCAATGTGGAACTTTTGGGAGGTTATTGGGTGTTGCGGGTGAAGCCCCCATGAACAGGACTAGTGCTCTTATAAGAGACCCCAGAGAGCTCTCTAGCCCCTTCTTCCATTTGAAGATGCAGAGTGAGGACTGCTGCACACCGGGGAACAGGCCCTCACCAAGAGCCTGACCACACTGGCACCCTGATCTTGGACTTCCAGTCCCCAGAACTGTAAGAAATGAATTTCTGTCATTCACAAGCCCCCCAGTCTATGTATTCTGTTATAGCAAGCTGAACTTTATACTAAGAGAACCAGTGAGAGAAGAGAGGGTCTCTGTGGAATGAAATTGTCAGTAAGGAGTCCTAGGATAGAAGACCATTGCTTTTATTGTCTTCATAAGCTCTTCACTAATGTTTGGTATACTTTCATGTGTACATATTATATCGATATAGATTTTAAAAATTAAGTCAAGTAGTACATCTAGGCTTGTAGTGTGTTCAAACAAATTCGTGAGACCTCCTTGCTGTTTTATGAGAGGTTCTTCAGTAAACTGAAGACAAGTTTTCTTGCTTGACTTAGATGCGAAATTGATACAAAACTTAAGTGGAAGAATTTTGTCCTCTTAATCTTACCTGTTTCTCTAACTGAATCTTAAACCAGGGACAGGTATTTTCGTCTAATTTGTAACTGTGCTGCATCAATGTTCAAAACACCCCTATAAGCTGAAGTTTTCGTAGTAGCCAGAAGGTGGCATCAAAATCAATGGAGTGGAAATCCAAAGACCAGGACCATACTCAAGTATCAGGAATAACTTCCCTGAAACTCTTTGGGCAAAGAAAGTTACATCAACAGAGCACTCCGTTTTCCTTTGAGGTCTCTGTTTTATCCGGTGCTTCTCCTAGTGTCCTTTCGGTTAGGCATAGATAAACAAAGCATAAAACGGCCAAACTCTACATCCCAAATATTATCACACCATCTCTAAACACGACATTTAAACTTAGCTGTAAGGAAGGTCTTTGTGAATTGAGAATCTAAGGGCTGCTGTTAAGTAGATCATGACAGTAACAAATACAAATACTCTGTTACAATGTAACAACTATTTCCTAGACTGTATTGTTTGGGGGGCTAAATTAATTACACATCCTGACATAGATGCATTTCATTTTAAAACAGAAGTTTGTGTGTGTGTGTGTGTGTGTTTTAATTAATGATATTTTTACCAGTTTATGTTAAAGATTTTTAGGACTGATAAACATGCACCATTTTACCATAGGACTATACTGTAATTTATTTAATTAATTTCTATTGATAGCCATGTAGGCTGTTTCCATCTTATTACTATTTCATAGTACCCGTATCACTATAACATTAGGGAATTTTATGCAAATTTCCACTAGATAAGTTTCTAGGAGGAAAACTGCTGAATCAGAAAGAATATACAAATTTCCTAAGTATTTTGTAGAAGCCACTTTTAGACAACAGGCTCGAGCAGTGGAAACTTAATCAAGGCAGAAACTCCCAAAGTGACCCTGGCTGAATGAATACAGACAGGCCCATCAGGGGACCCACCTCAAAAGATCCATAGCTTAGAGGTAACCCATGGGCTACTTACCACCAGGCAGTTACCAAAACAGGGGACGTTCGCATGTTGCCATACCTCCTCACCTCTCCCCTTTAAAAACAGCCCCCACTCACGACCTCCTTGCAGATCACCTCTCCTCTACTGTCTGGCCTGCAGCTCCCATGACGTGTATTCAATAAACTTCTATCTCTTTTGTTCCATCTCAGGTGAATTCTTGTCACTGCCTGCGCCACTGGCTTTTACCCAATAGTTGTCCCACATTTGGGGGCTCCCCATCTAATCAGGAGAGACACCACATTTGATACCACAGTTTCAATAAATATTATATTTCATTACCACAGTAGAAAATGAGATGCTTTTCCCCCCCCCACTCTGATCAACAGTATAAAATTTTAATGTTTTTAATTTGACAACCTAATAAGCAAAAAAAAATGTATTAATTTGCATTTCTTTAACTATGGTTGAACAGTGCCTTGTATTATTGTTGGCCATTATGTTATTTTCTGTTTATGACTTTTGCCAACTTTGATACTGAATTATTCTTTTCCTCTTTGATTTTGTAACAGCAGTTCATATAATAAAGCTATTGACCCATTGTCAGATACATAAGTTGGAAATATTTTTTTCTGGATTGCCACTTATCTTTTAACTTTGTATACAGTGAGTTAAGTAGTAACATAGTAGCAATATATTTTCAAATAAAGACTTCTTTACCCCATAATTCTAAAAATATACCTCTGTTCTTTCATCTGCTATTTCTTATTGAATATTTTATATATAAAATCTTCAGTGTTTGGTATTCATTTTGGTGTAAGGTAGGAGATAAATATCTAATTTTATTTTATATTCATGAATAGCATTTCAGTTAATTCAGTACCATTCAATAATTCATCTTTTTGCTACTGATTCAAAATCCACCTTTATCACATTCCAAATTTATATTTATAATTGTATTTACTTCTTTCTGCCCATTTCTATGATAGTAGAAATCACTGTTTAAGTGATTGAAATCTGACATTCTAATATTTTCACTTACTATTAAAAACTCTAACCATCATTAAACTTTCTTGTTAAATTTTCAAATTAATATACATTTATTATAGGAATTAAAACAATTGAGAAGCTTAAAAATATAAACTTTTTATATATTACATAATTATTACATGATAATTATGGTATCAGAAATCAGTGGGGAAAAGAGCATATTATTCAACCAACTATTCTGAGATAATTGCATGGGCAGTTGGAAAAAAATTTGATTCCTACTTCAGTCCATATACAAAAAAGAAATTCCAACTAGATTAGAAATTTAAATATAAAAAAGGGAACCATAAATATATTAGAGAAATACAGGTGGATATTATTTTCAAGAGTAGGAAAGCAATTATAATCATGACACAAAATCCAGTAACTACAAAGGAAAATCAACAGAATCACCTCTTGCAAGTATAAACATAATTTTTAATGGCTCCATTATATTAGAGGCATCATAATTTACCATCATCCACATATTGTTGGATATCTGTATAGTTTCCAATATATTGTTATTATAAATAATACATTAATGAACATGTCTGTTACCCTAGGATTACCTCTGAATGATCTTGTACTGAGATTTGTAGTATCCCATTTTTGCCGGAAATAAGTAGGTCATTGGCTTAGGTCTAGAAAACTTACTGTTATAAAGGTCCTTTTAAAAATAGCCTATTTTAAGAACTAGAGATTTAGACATTTGTAGGATTTTTTTTACA